>NW_006159929.1:2154239-2160640 GCF_000334495.1 Tupaia belangeri chinensis
CTGAGCCTAGTTTCTGGTGAATGGGGGGGGGGGGATCCCAGCAAGTCACACCTCCCAAGGTGGTCAGGGGACCAAATAGGAGAATTAGAGCTCGTAGCCCAGGGCTGGCTCCAGGAGGCATTATAATGATTACTGAGTGTGCATCAGATAGCCCTAGGATCAGGACTCGCTTCCTTTTGGTGAAATAGGGATGAGAACGAGGCTTAGAAGTAGAGGGCCTTGTCCAGGTCCCAAAGCTAGGAAGTGACAGAGATAGGCCTGACTCCAAAGTCTCTTCCTGAGCTGTCTCCTTAACCATCATGCTGCCCAGAGACCAGCCTTCTTACAGTGTTGAGGGCCTTCCTTAAAGAAAGAATCCAGCTTTTTTTCCCCCTTGGTGTGAGGATTGGGCCAGGGAGGGAAGGAAGACGGAGCCACCACTGGCTGACCCTGGTGAGTTCTGGTCACTCACTGTTTGCTCAGCTGCAGGGTGCAGGTGGCAGGAGCGGATGCTGAGTGCTGGCTGACATGCTTTCAAAGGTGACAGGCCTGTGGTAATTGATGGTCATTGGGGGCTGTTGCTCCACACAGTGTTGGTTTAAGGATGACAAAGATCTGACACACCCGCCATGGTGGAACCAGAGCAACAAAAAGAAGGCCAAACTGGAAACAGGCCTGGCCTCCCATGGCCCCAGCTGCCTTGGCTCTGAGGGTTCCCAGAAAGCCATGCCCCTGATGCCTGGCCAGGATCCTGGTGCCCTGGAGCTCAGGGATCAGCCAGGATGGTGTGAGTGTTCCAAGGCAGCCGCCACTCTGGACATGGGCTGGGAAGCAGCAGGCCAGCAGAAGCTCCTGGAGCAGACCTATGTCCCACACCCTGACTGCTTCCAGTCTCTGCCCTCCCAAGTTCACATGTTCAGAGGGTGAGGTGGAGAAGACAAGGGGTCCCCACTGAAAGGTAGGTGCAGCAGAGTTGTCTGCTGAGGAGAGAAGATGCAGGGGCCCTGAGAGGTGGGCAGGAGAGGCAGGACCTGGCATCAGAGACCTGGGTGTAAATTCGGGGCTCTGGCAGGAAACAGAATTCATCCCAGATGGTTCTAATGAAAGGACAATGTCATTGTCTGGGCAGTGCTGGGGGGAGGGCAAGACAGAGAAGATGGTGCTCTCAGTGACTCTCAAAGTGGAACATCACCACCATCCCTAAGACTGAGGGACCCCAGTGAGGCAGTGCTCGCAAAATCCCACCAGGGCCGAGTTCTCAGAGGAGGGTACCACAGCCACTGCTGGGAGAGCACCTGGCTGGAAGGAAGTGGGGAAGCAACACACACCCTTCCTGCTTCCTTCTGGCAAAGGAGCCAGCAGAGGCAGTCAGGGGGGCTGCCTCCCAGGTGGAGAAGGACAAGGGGGGGCAGGCATGAGGGGACAGATGCAGAGAACAAGAATTACTGGGACCTCTTTTCTTTGCCATGGCAATAGTCACACTAACCTCAAGAACTTGGGAAGAGGACTGCTATAATTAAAGTTTCTTTCTTTCATGAGGGGAGAGACAAATAGAGACAGAGACAGAGAGACACCTCCCCCACCCTGCTTCAACAGGGTCTTTACACAGTGACCAGTGACCCACTCCTAGCCTTAACCCGCCATGGATCACGGTTGTGCTGGAGTACTGAGAGGGCTTTGGATGCTGAACCCAGAACCTTCTCTTGGTCATTCTGGAAGAGCATTGCATCTTACTGCAGGGCCAGCACGAGCGTCAAGCCCCATGGAGGGGTTACTGATGAGGTCTGTGAGGTTCTAGCACAGGCCCACCAAATGCTACGCTGACAGAGAGCAGCTTCAAATTCCCTATTTCTCTCGCTTTCTCGAACACACACTCCACACTTCCTCAAATCTCTGAATAGCTGTCATCAGGAAGAAGGAGCTAGCAGTTCTGGGAGGGCTCAAGCAGAACCTGAGGACAAGTCACGTCACCGTCAGAGTTCTGAGGCTGCTGGAGCAGGAAGGTTCCGGGGCACAGCATCTTGTCCTGGGAGACACCATGCTCTTCAGGGCCCCTCCTGTGCAGGAGGCTGCTGCACACGGGGCATGCTCCCCCTTCTGTCCTCACCAAGCTCTCTGGGCAGTTCATACTACTGCCCAGTTTTGCAGAGGATGCTGGCCTCAGGGGTGGGGCACTTACCTGTGATTGTCCTGGAACCAAGCAGTATCCATCAGGACAGCCGAGGTTGTGCCGTCGTGACAGCCCCTCAGTGGCTCAAAGCAACAAGGGCTTGGTTCATGTGTCCACTGAGGGTCAGCTGGGGCTTTGCTTCTCATTTCCCTTGCTCTGGGACCAGGCTGCCGTAACTGTCACCATCTTACGGGCTCCAGGTCACCATGGCAGAGGGGAAGCGAGATTGCAGATGAGTCTCATGCAGGAAATTAAGTGCTTGGAAGTTGCGTGCCTCACTCCTGCTTACTGCTCGTTGTCAGATGGTCATGTGACCCCATTCAAATACAGGGCCTAGGGTGGAGAGTCCTACTATGTGTCCAGAAGGTGGAGAACTGGAGCTATTGGACTAGCAGCATTACTGGCTGCCACGTGGGCTCAGGCCACTCCAGGTCTCTCTGCTGCTCCATATCTGGCATAGGCTGGGGGAGCATTATGGTGGAGTGGGGAAAGGCAGGAGCAGCAGCTATCTCAGTAGGGCTCCTCTGTGACCACCTAGGGAGGATGGCAGGGAAGCAGGCAGTTCTAGAAAAGATGACTCTGGATGGTCAGATTGAGGTGAGAAGAGGCTGAGCATATTGCAGGGAGGAGAGGGCTTTGGCTCCTCCTTCAGAACCCTCAGATTTTGTCCTCACTTTGCTTGGCCCATTTCCTACCATGGAGAACATTCTCTGTTTCCATGGGTGGAATCCCAGTCCGAGGTTGTCTTTCCAGCTGTGAGTGCTCTTGGAAAGGCTGGAAACTGTCCTGAAGAGCCACATGAGGTCACTGAATCAGAGTTTTGCTCAGGCTGCTGGAAAACTGGCAGTTGAGCCGCTCTCCTACCATGACCCCTGAGTGCATCTAGATGGAATCCGGCATCCATTGTCCCTGTTTAGTGGCCAGACGCAGGAAGCAGAAGAGTGTGAGCTCATGTAGAGAGCTCAGCAGAGAGAGGAGGTGAGGCTACCTTCCTGGCAGCCCTGTTGTGTGCCTGGCCCTGTGAGAGGTGCAGCTCTTGCTGCTGGCTGTTGTGAACATTAGCTCCTGTATGCTCACCTGCCACACTGCCCCGTCTCACACACACACACCCCATCACCTTGCAGGATGGTGTCCTCCCTCCTCGGTGGACCCACTCATTGTCCAATCCATCCTTGACTCCATCTTACCTGATCTTGCAGGCTCATCTGGGCAGTTTCCAGCCTTTCCAAGGGTTCTCACAGCTGGAAAGACAACCTTGGACTGGGATTCCACCCATGGAAACAGGGAAGGTTCCCCATAGTAGGAAACAGGCAAAGCAAAGTGAGGACAAAAACCAAGGGGTCTGAAGGAGGCACCAAAGCCTTCTCCTCTCTGCAACATGCTCAGCCTCTTCTCAACTTAGTCTGACCACCCAGAGCCATCTGGGTCATGTCCCCTTTCTTAGAATGCTCTTCCTTTGGGACGTGTGTGCTGCCACCTTCTCCCTCTGCCTCTCTGATTCCTCCTCCTCAGCCTCCTCCATGGAATTGTCCTCCTTCTACATCTGGCCTTTGGTTCCTGTGGTTCCCAGCAGCCTCTGCACAGCTCATTTCTCTCTCTTCTTGGCCCATGCTCTGACAAATCTCAAGCTTAGACCTCTTTCTTGAATTCCAGGTACGTGCGTCGCTTGCTTACTTGGCATCCTCACTTGGAGGTCCCACAGGCTCCGGCAGCCTGTTCACGGGCCTTCGCCCAAATTTGCTTCTTTTCCAGTAATTCCTGTTTCAGAGGATGGCCTACCCATCTGCTGGCTGTCAAAGCCCCAGACATAGAGTCCTTGCAGTTTCCATCCTCTGCCTCACCCTGAAGATCGGCCTGAAGCCTGACCTCTCCAGAGCCACTGCCATTTCTAGTCTGGCCTGTTCAATACCACAGGCTCTTTGAGAACTCGTTCCCTCCAACTCATCTTCCTGCTGCCATGGGGATTTCTAAGAATCTGATCATATGAATTCCCTAATTCTTAAGACCTTCAGGTCTCCCCTTACCCTAGTTTGACATCCAGACTCCTAAGCTGGGCACATGGCACTTTATGATCCAGCCTGATCTCTCTCAAGCACCACCACCTCTGCTCACTTCTGCCTTTGGGAACATTCTCTGTTTCCTGGGTTACCTTTCTCTGCCTCCTCTGAGTCAGGATGGCTGATTTCTGCTCATCCAACTCAGCTCAGGTTTCATTTCTTTTAGGAAACCTCTGCCCAGTCTCCTGTGTAAGTGCTCTCCTCTGCTCCTGTGGAATCTATGTCTACACACTGAGGACGGGGAAATGAGTGCTGCTGCCTTCTTGCTCTTTGCCCCTCTCCTGGCTGTTCTTAGAGGACAGTGTCAGGTCAGAGCCTGCACAAGGTTGGCATCCATCCGTCAGTCAATCAGTTTTCATGAACAAATAGACAGGGGGCCCCGCCATGTCCCTAAAGTCTCCTGGCTGTGGTCTCCCATTATAGAGGGACCCTGAAGATTATGCAGCCCAAGCATTCATTCCACACATGAGCACTGGGAGTTTCAAGGAAGTGAAAAAGCCCAGTGAAGGAGCGAAGGTTGGATTTAGGTTGGTGACTTCCACAGCATGTTTTACATGGTATTGTTATTTAGTTTATTTCTATTTTTGACTTTATATAGAAGCACTGAAAGTTCACTTAAAATGATTCAAGAACACAGGTAAGCAAAAAGAAAAAGGTGGAATTCACCTAGTTATTGCACCAGCCAGACAGAGATAACCTTTATGGCTTATCTGGTGTATCACCACCTTTCCTCCTTTGCCCTGGGCAAATAGATGTCCATTTAAAAACAAAACGAAACAAAACAACCCACTTTGATTATACCATAAATACATTTTGCCCACACTTTCACAGATATATCTGTGAAAGATTGAGTAGTTTTAGTGTTTTTGATATACCACAATACAATTCAATATTCATACGTAATTGTTGGTCCTTGTTTGGTCCAATGTTTTTACTATTGTAAACTGTTATGAAGACTATTATTATGGTGAAATTTTGGTCAATCTTTAATTATCTTTTTAGGACATATTATTAGAGGTAGAACTAAAGTAGAGCTTGTAGACTGAAGGATTCACACTTTTTTGCCTCCCAAAAAGACCGACTACTCAGATTTTATAGCCCCCCAGTTTTGCATTTAGACAAAGTGACAACAAACTCTTTTCATTGCACCAGAGATTGAAGGCCTCAGTTTTTGTGGCAACTTTCCCTCAAGTCATGACCCAGTCTGGAGGTCAGAAACTGGTAGCCCATGGACCACATTTTTTTAAGTTCATGATGTTTTAAAATATTTGAATATGAAGTTAATTTTTATGTGTTGATAAATTTTGTACAGAAATCTAAATTTCTGGCTCTTGTTTCTGAAGGGCTGCTTTGGTTTTCCCACCAGATTGGGATGTGCTTTTGCAATTTGCTGCAGTCCCCACCTTTCCCTGTTGCATCCCAGCCTACTTCATTCATTTACTTGCCAGGCCCCTGTAGGCATTAGGATTTGCAACTTTCATCTAAATTCCCTTTCCCCTCTTAAAATTGGCCCACCAGCAAAGAATGCTTTTTATTCTGATTAACTACAGGATTAATTTTTTTAAAAAACAAATTGTATTTGTAATAGTAATATTCAGGTTAATCATTTAGGAAGCTGCTTCAGAGAAACCCCGAACGTCTTTAACCAATATAAAATATCATGAATCACTTTGGACTCCACAGTGCATTATGTATTTAAAAACAGAAAATTAGACACAGGAGAATTCATCTTAACTTCATTATATATGAAATATTAATTCTCTTCTGGCTTTCATATTATTTACATATTCAATAACATGTTAGCTACAGTCTTTGACTGAGAGCAATTAGAGGCCAGGGGCTGTCTCCTGCCTTAATCTTAAAGATGCCAAAATGTTTTGATGTTGTGGGGAGAAGGGATTGCTAAGGAGGCTGGATGCTGTTGTCTCCATTCCCTTTTTCACATGTTGTAATTTGTTAACCATTTGTTCCTCTTAAACAGGATCCTGATGACTTTGGCTGACCCAGTGAGAATTCTACTCCTTCATTCCCTTCTCATTCATGCAACTCACTTATATTACTTACCTAGCCCCTGCTCTCCACCAAGACCTTTCGACTTTATGAATAAGATAACTGTGGTCTTTTTCTACTCCAGCAGGGAAGAAGAGATTGTAGCCATTTACTTTTTCAAAAATAAATAAATAAATAAATAAAAC
>NW_006159929.1:2160761-2171655 GCF_000334495.1 Tupaia belangeri chinensis
AAAAAAAAAAAAAGAGAGAATTTTTTTTTTTTTTTTTTTTTTTTTTTTTTTTTTTTTTTTTTGGCTATAGGGCTCATGCACTCGCCAGAGAGACACAGAGAGACAGAAAGTGAGAAATCACCCCTCGAGGGATGGCCACGCCGCAATCCCTTCTTCACCATTCTCCTCTTGGGATCTTGTGCATGCGTGCACAAGCGCCCAGTGTGAGTTTAAGCCACTGGATCCGGGACTCGAACTGTGGTAGACTACATCGGAGTCTAGTGACATAGCTATTACGCTAACTGCTGGTCCCAATTGATACAATATTTTCAGATCTCTTTTAGCCTTTTGTAAGTCATCTCAGAGCCTCAGTTTTTCTCATCAGCAAAATGAGGGTAGAAGAATGGGTTGGATTATTTTGAGGGTAAGGGGGGTCAATGTGGATGTGCAGATCTGTGTCTCAGGTGAGTCTGAGTGGGATGGTTCTTCCTTGCCTGGCATGAACAGGGCCTTGGGCCTCCATGCCATCCTTGGTGCATGTGGCCCCTGTCATCGTGTCACTGAGGTTCCACACAAGTGCTATCAGAAATTTGAAGCAGCTACAGCTATGAGAAGCAAGTGAGGGGAGGTCAAGGAGACAAGGGCAGCCTTGACCTGGATGGGAAGGGTGGAGGGTTTGGACAGAGGCACTAGCAAGAAGGGGTTGTGCAATGTGTGTGCAGATGCGGAGTGGGCAAGAAGCATGGCACAGAGGGCAGTGGTCAGCACGTCAGCCTGGTGACATATGAGTGAGGGAGAGAGTAGGAGGTGACTTGTTTGATAGCCTTTTTGTTTGTTTATTTGTTTATTTATTTCTTTAGAGAGAGACAGGCCCCAACAGGGACCCACACTGATTCACCTTAAGCCTCAGCCAGTCAGGATCATCGGCATGTGTGTGTGTGTAGCTGATATGTACAGGGAGACCTCAGGATGCAAACCTGGGACCTTTCCATTTGGCTTTGGTATTGTAGAGGGCTACGTTACTGCTACGCCACTTTATCTGGCCCAAAAGATTGTTCTTAAGACCATGAAGTACCACAGTTAAAAAGGACCTTGGGAAGAGCCTAGAGTGAGGGATTGCTAGCTGATAGACCTGAGCCAGACAACCCATATTGAAGATACTTTGTTTATCCCACACAGTGTTAACGAATATTACCACTTTTGCTAATTTTCAAAACCTTTAGCTACAGCTTGCATTTTCCAGTTACACCCCCTCTCATTCATTCAGTCCACTTATATTACTTACCTAGTCCCCTGCTTTCAACCAGGACCTTCTTTCAACTTTATGAATAAGAGAACTGTGGTCCCCCAAAGGAAAACTGTTCACTCAGGCTGCACGCCGGGTTAGAAGTGCTGTATGATTTAGTGCCAGGCTACTCATGCCTGGTGCAGGGCCCTTGGAGGCGCTTACATGGAGACCTGTGGGTATGGAGAGGCCCTGCAGGCTCAGAGCAGAGTAGTGATGTCTGGGATCCTGGGCATGACAGAAGAGGAAGCTGTGGGCTGAGAGGCTAGGCACACTTGTAGCTGGAGCTCAGGCTGCTGTCTGGTCCCAAGATCCCTGGAGCTCCCCACTAAGCACAGGCTTCCTGATGAGGGCTGAAGCTCCACAGCCTATGTGGGTACCTCCCACAGTGTTGTCACCCTCCAACCCCCACCAAGGGGCCTATGCCTCTCTCCTCTGCTGCTCAGTGGGACACCAAGACACTAGCATATTCCCCAGTCACATCTCTACTTCCTGCCAAAGACAGTTATTTGTAGAATTCCTTAAGGGTTTTTTGAAAAGGGTTTCCTAGCTGCTCTGGAATGAGACTCGGCAGTCAGAGTGGTTCAAGGGGGTTGGGTGTGCACAGTGATTTCACCTTACACCCCAAATGAGTCTATTCAGATTACTGTTACACTAACGAATGCAAGAAGAATGAAGCATGACTTGTTGCCTGTTGTAAAGTGCTTCCGGCAACACCAATCCATCACAGCCACTCCTCTAAGGCAAGAACCCAGTACGTCTGTGAGCAGTTATCAGAGAGATCAGGTTTTCTTACCCACCATGGGCTCTGATTCCAGGGAGTAGAGGCTCAGGAGGATAGGGCACTCAAGCACACCAGAGATAAGGGTGACACCCCAACAAGCTGTGGGGTCAATGCTCCTTTCTGGAACTTCAGAACCTTTATGCATATCCTTTCCTGTTTTAGCACTAGGGCTGGGGCCTGGGGTATGAGGACTGAATGGGAGCCCGCATCTTGCATATGGGAAAATTGAGTCAGAGACTTTATGCAGCCTCAAATCTGTAGCAATTAGACAGCAATTCTAGTTTTGGCCTTGCCACCTACACGCTGTGTGACTTGGGTTCAGTTAATATTCCTCTTGGCCCAGAGTTTCTCTATTTGTAAAATGGCAGGGTTAGAATGGAGAGTGTCTCTTCTATTGTAAAATTCAAACCTATCCAATGTTCGTGAAGACATGTAATGTTTTTTCTTTTTGTTTTTTAAAGACGTATCTAAACAGCTTAATTGAGATCTGATTCATCTGTTTTAAATGTACACTTAAATGGCTTAAGGTATATTCACAAAATGGGCAACTATCACCACAGTTAATTTTAGAACATGTCCTTTATTGCCTTCTTGTACTCCCAGTTCTAAGAAACCACTAATCTATTTTCTATGGATTTTCCTATTTTGGACTCTCTCATGAATGCACTCACAAAGGATATGTATGGTCTTCTGTGACTGACTTTTCTCTTAGCATAATGTTTTAGAAGTTTATTTGTGTTGTAGCTTTTTTTTTCAGTATGTCATCCCTTTTTAGAGCTGACTACTATTCCATTGTGTGATATATCACATTTTGCTTATCCGTTCATCCACTGATGTGTTGGCTAGTTTCTACCTTTTGGCTACTGTGAATAATGCTGCTAGAAATATTCATGTACAAATTTCTGTGTGTATGTGTTTTCATCTCTCTTGGTATCTAGTAAGGAGTATACTGCTAGGTCATATGGTAACCCTCTACTTAAGCGTTTGAAGAACTGCCAGGCTGTCTTCCAAAGTGGCTATACCATTTTAAATTCCTGCCAGAAGTGTATGAAGTGTCTAATTTCTCTACATCCTCACCAACACGTGTTATGTGATTTTTAAAATTCTAGCCAGCTAGCCTGGTTTTGCGGACTCACTGTGGTTTCAATTTGCATTTTTTTCCTGTGGCTAACAATATTGATCATGTTTCATGTTTTTATTGGCCATTATATATCTTTTCTTTCCTTCCTTCTTTCTATCTATCTTTCTTTCTTTCTTTTTTTACATAGGGTGCGTGTGCTCACCAGAGAGAGGTAAAACAAGAAATCACCCGCTGGGGAATGGCCACGCCACAGTCTCTTTTCCTCTATTCTCCTCCTGGGATTTTGGGCATGTATGCACACATACCCGGTGTGATTTTCAAGCTGTCAGATCCAGGACTTGAACTGCAGTTGACCATCTAGAAGTCCAGTTCCCCAAGCACTATGCCACTTGCTGGTCCCAACCATTTGTATATCTTTTTAAAATATACAAATCTATTTGACTATTTATTGATTGGGTAATTTGTATTTTTATTTTGGAGTTGTAAGTTTACATATTTTTGAGTCAAATCAAATATATGATTTGCAAATAATTTCTCTTATTGTTTGAGTTGTCTTTTTACTTTTTGAATCATGTCCTTTAAAGCACAAAAGCTTTTAATTTGGATGAAATCCGATATATCTATTTTGTGTTTTGTTGCTTATACTTTTTGTATCAGATCTGGAATCCTTTACCAAATCTAAGGTCATTAAGATTTATCCCTGTTTTCTTCTAAGAATTTATAGTTTTTTTCTTTGACATTTAAATTGTGATCATTTTGAGTTAATTTTTCTATATGGTGTGGTGTAAGGGTCCAACTTAATTCTTTGCATGTGGTTATTTAGTTGTCCCAGCACTATTTAGCTGAAAGGGCTCTTTTCTTTTTTTCTCATTGAATGGTCTTGGTGCCCTTGTATAAAATACACCTTAGGATAATGAATTTATTTAAGGATTCTCAGAATATTTCATTGATATGTATGTTTATTCTTGTGCAAGTACTACACTGTCTGGATTACAGTTGCATTATAGTAAGATTTGAAATCATGAAGTGTTAATCTTCCTACTTTATTCTTTTTTCAAGATCCTTTTGGCTCTTCTGGTTCCTGTGCAACTCCATATAAATTTTAGAAACAATTTATCAGTTTCTTCAAAGAGTTGAGCTGGTTTTCTGATTGGAATTGCTTTAAATATACAGATATTAAGTCTTCCAATATATGAATATGGAATTGTTTTTCTGTTTATTTAAGTCTTCTTTGATATCTTTTGACAGTATTTAATAGTTTTTAGAGTATAAGTTTTGCACTATTTTGATAAGCTTATTCCCAATAATTTATTATATCTTATGCTATTGTAAGTGAAATTGCTTTCTTAATTTCATTATTGGATGTTCATTAGGAATATACAAACAATACCTCTTTTGTATATTAATGTATTATAACCTTGGTGAACTTTTTATTAGTTTTAATGCTTTTTTATTTTTGGTGGATTCATTAGGATTTTCTTCATATAAATCATATCATCTGCAAATATGATTAATAGTTTCACTTCATCCTTCTCTGTCTGAATATCTTTTATTTCTTTTTCTTGTCTAATTGTCCTGGTTAGAATCACCAGCACAATGCTGATATCCTATCTTTTCTGATCTTAGGAGGAATGCACCCTGTCTTTTACCACTAAGGATGAGGTTAGCTGTGGGAATTTTTGTAGGCATTCTTTATCAGATTGAAGAGGTTCTCTTCTATTCCTAGATTGTTCATTGTTTTTATCAGGAAAGAGTATCAATTATTTTTTCAAACACTTCTTCTGCATCTATTGAGATGACCATGTAATTTTTGTGTTTTATTCTATTGATATGATATGTTACATTAATAGATTTTCAAACGTTAAACTAACTTTGCATTCCTTGAATAATAAATCACACTTGGTTGTAGTTTATGACTATTTTTTATGTGTTATTGAATTTGGTTTGCTAATATCTTGCTAAAGATTTGATTTTTGTGGACCAGCAGTTAGTGTAATGGCTATGTCGCTGAACTCCCACATAGTAGACCGCGGTTTGAGTCCCGGACCCAGTGGCTTAAACTCATGACGGGCGTGTGTGCATGCGTGCCCAAGAGGAGAATGGAGGAGAAGGGATTGTGGCGGCCATGCCCCCGGGGGGGTGATTTCTTGCTTTCTGACTCTCTGTCTCTCTCTGTCTTTCCGGTGTGCATACTCACCCTATAGAAAAAAACTCTCAAAAAAAAATAAATAAAAAGATTTGATTTTTGCATCTATTGTGTTAGTGCTATTGGTCTGTAGTTTTGTTGTGATGTCATTGTCTGGTTTTGGTATCAGGATTATACTAACTTCATAAAACAGATTGGGAAGTATTCTCTCCTATTCTATTTTTATGAAAACATATATGAAGAATTGGTATTCTTTTTTGAATGTTTGGTAGGATATAACAATAAAATTAACAGGGCTTGGGGTTTTCTTTGTGGATAGTTTTAAACTACTGATTCAATCTCTTCATTTGTTATAGGTCTGTTTAGATTATCTATAGAAGCATATAGTTTTGTGTGGGGTCCCTTCCATAACTAAAAGCAACTCAGGGACCCTGAGCTCCATGGATCATTGTGGTTATTAGTAAATCTCTAGGGGACTTCTGGTTGGGTAAATACATGCTTAGACTGAGGGTAGCCTGTGATTTGGGCATCTCATTTCACTGAATGCTGGAGAAGACTTGTTGGTGGGTCTGTGTTCTGAGTGTTGCAGGCAGGGTGGGAGGAGGAGGGTTAAACTCCCAGGAGCTGAAGCAAGATGGATGGGCATATATCACAATGCTGTACAGAAGAATTTCTGCTGCAAGGCACACCACATAACCCAGCTAGTACCTCTCTGGCATAGCGTATCTCTTCTCCCACCCTCTTCCCCAAGTGGTGACTATTTTCCTCATGCTCTAGGTTTTGCTCAATGAGGAAAAAAACTTCACTGTCTCAGTACCGTATATCCCTAGTGCCTTATAGAGTGTAGATCTGTATCGCAGGGGGTCTGAATTGGTTTAGGGGTTCCTGTGATTATTTTTAAATTGAATAATTGTCAGAAATGCCTCTTGATTCTTGTCTTCTGGTATCCAGCAGGTAGATTTACCCTAAAACCAGAAAGCCTAAAGGGTCTGCTATGGTTTGAATATTCTCACCAAAATTCACGTTGAAACGTAACTGCCATTTTAATAGTCTTAGGAGGCAAGATCAATTAAGTGGTGATTAAGTCATGAGGACCCCACACTCATGAATAGATTAGTCCATTCATGGATTAACAGATTAATGAATTATTAAGTTATCGAGACAATGGGTTGTTATAAAAGTGGCTCTCTGTCATACTTGCTTACTCTGTCTTGCTATGCCATATCCTCTGCCATGTTTTGATGCAGTAAAATAGCTCTTACCAGATGATGGCCTCTCTATCTTCAACATCCCAGACTCCAAAACAGTGAGAGGAATGAACCTCTGTTCTTTATACCCAGTTCATGGTATTTGGTTATAACAACAAAAAATGAAGTAGGAGTTGAACTGCTTTAAATAAAAGTTCACTTTTCTATGACAAGTGCATCAGGTGTCTTACCCATCAACCACAGATCTACAAACACTTCTGCGCTCTGTACCATACACAAGGTGTTGTGGGACAACAAAACACAAGGTGCTTGGTCCCTGCCCCTGAGATGTTGGCAATGTAATTGATGGAGAGAGTTGAGTGAGTCTTCAGATGTCCTCTCTGCTTCAGCCCTGAAGTGACTGCCACTGTTGTTCTTGTATTCTTAGTTCCAGTAAGAGTGCCTGCATGCTGATGCTGATTGGAACAGGGAGTGTGGAAGAGGACACTGCCCCCACCACAACCCTCTAGGCTCCTTTTGTTCTCTATTTTTCTTGATGATTGGTTCAATTTTCCAAAGAGGCTCCCAGCTTCAACTTTGTATTTCTGCAACTATCTACCTTGGCTAAATAACAACTATTTCATCTTCCTCTCCATCAAGGCCCCTGGGACATTGTCCTGACAGCCTCAGCCTCTAGTCTTAGCTTCATAGCCTTTCCAGGAAAAGGAAATGTGACACACACATACACACACACACACTCTCTCTCTCAATTCTTCTGCCAAACAGAGAGCTTCTGGGTTATGCCCCTTACCACCCACTGTGGCTTGGGGGTTGGAGAATTTTGTAGCCTTTTTGTAAGACATTTACACATTAATCTCAGGAGAAATTTTGGGAAAAAGCAGAGATTTGGCCTTGTTTAATGAGTTCATGGGAGAGCTGGGTGCTACCTGAGGCACCATTGGAGAAAGGCTCCATGGGGGAGTCACAAGGGATAGTTATTCTCTGTTCAGCAAAGGGAGTCCAGTCTCTGTTAGTTGTGTGGATGCTGAGTGATGGGGCAGGAAGTGACACCATTAACATCTCAGAGCTGAGATCAGGGATGTTAAAGATGGCTCCTTTCTGTGAAGGAGGGGGAAAAGCTGGCACTCTCTAATTAGGGAGATCAGGGTCCATAGCCCATCTTTATGTGGCACTGGCTACTGATCCCATGATGGGGCTGGAAGGCCTGTCCTCATGCTCTTCTGGCATTTTCAGCCCTGGCTCAATTGCCAGTGCCCTGGGCTGGAAGTCATTCTGGGCAGGCCAGAGATGGCAGAGCTCTTTGAGAGATCAGCTGGGTAGCAACAGCTTAGTGAGTGTGGCCTCTGCACCTGATTGCTCTAGGTCTGTGCTTCTCAACCTGCAGCTATTTGTCCTCTGGGGGCCATGCACCAATGTCTGGAGACACTTTTGTCATGTCTGGGTGGCAAGAGCTTCTACTGACATTTAATGAGCAGAGGCCAGGGATATGCTAACCCCCACATAAGGCACAGGACGGGCTCTGTCAGTGTCCCAAAGGTCAGCCATGCTAAGGTTGAGAAAGTCTATTTCAGTGGGCTCCCAGAGATGTTTGCTGTATCCTTCTAGATTACAAGGGGGCAGACAGACTATCTGCAGAGCAGAGCCCTGTCCTCCAGTCATGTCTCAAAGATAGTGGATGCACTCAGTTCATTCATTCATTTGTCCAACCTTTACATGTTATGATTTAATCATGTGCCAGGCCCCAGGCCTGGCACTGAAGATACATCAATGACATAGATGTGGTGCTTCCTCTCAAGCAAAACAACACACGCACACACATACACACACACACCAACACCCATTCCCCCATAAATGCACATGTGTACAAACACACCAACACACATATATAAACAGAGACACATAAAAATGCACATGTTCACACACACTAGCACACACACATATAAACACACCACAAATGTGCACACACACACACATGCATGTGCATGCACAATTCTAATACTATGTGATGAAGAACTGAGATAGAGAAATATGAGACTGTAAGAGAAGGGGGTCTATAACTCAGCCTCCAGGGGTGTTAAGGACAGCTTCCTGGGGGAGGTGAGTTGAATCTTAAAAGCTATTCCCCTAAGAAGGAACTCTCTATAGGAACCAACAGGCAAGAGAGTTCGGTTTCCCAGAGCTCCAATGGAGCCGCCTTTGCTGTGGAGGTCTGCCACCAGCCCTAGCAACTCTCCACACTAATCACTCCTTCCGCCTGCAACAATGCGTATCCCCTCCCCTCTGCCCTGTGTTCCCTCCCCCATCACATCTCCAGCTCCTCTGTGAAATTGCATTTCTAACCTCCACTGCCTTCAGCCCCTCCATCACTGCCAGGAGAGGCCGTCAATTCCCTGACCCAGCCCCAGCCCTCAGATGGGAGTCAGATGGAGGCCTCAATTATTTTTCCAACAATCAGAGGTTTGGGGAAGAGGTAGAGAGGAGGAAGGAAGAGAACTGTGGCCCCCAGGGGCTTTAAATTTGACGGAATGCCCTTTCGTGCCTTCTGCCTGCCTTTTGAATCTCATCTCTCTCTCATATGTAAACAGCATTAAAAATAGTAAAAGGCCAGGTCCTGGAAGGCCTTGCTATAGAGTGCATTGGGGAGAGAATCAAAAGATGCTCACAGCTGGTTGCCCTGAGAAGGGTCTAGTGGAAGATGCTGGGGTCTTGGGTCAGCAAAAATGGATCCTTGTCATGGCTGTTTCATTATCTTGCTGGGTGACCTCAGGTAAATTACTTCACCTTTCTGGGCCACATGTGCCTCATCTGTGAAAGTTGGAGGGAAACCATCCAGAGGATATTGTATTATAAAGTAATAACATCTGGTGACATCACTGGCCTTTAATTGATAGAAGCAAAGCAGCGAATTTAAAAGGAAATATGTCTGCATTTCTTCCCTCTCTGCCACTACCCATGGCCTCCAGAAGTGTTAGTGTCCACTGATAGCTGATAAGACCAGCTGAGGGCAATAGCATACACCAGTGTTTCCCCAGTGAGCTGATACATATGTGTCCCTGTACCTTTACTGACACCATTCCCATCGCCTGGAATGCCCTTTCCACCCTCTCCTCACTTTTCCTACCAGGGGATATTCTATCAAGGTCTAAGATCTAACTAAGATGACATTCTCTCTTGGAAGCCTCCTTGATTTGCCCCGACTGGCATCTCTTTTGGCCCTCAATGAACATCACTTGCTCTTCTGTTTCATCTTCAGTGTTGTTTACCTTTGTGTCCTTGGCCTGTAGTGAAAATTCAGCAGCACAGAATGTGCTCGTGGTGTAGCAGCTAGCATTTCGCCATTGGGTGAGTTTGCCTTCAGTTAGTTGTGACTATCAGGAAAGCACTGCAGCTACAGACTTTTGGGGTGGATCTTGGCATTTCTGTGCCATAACATCTTCCTCTTTAACCTGTAGCCAGGACATAGGGATTGTAGGATAGGGCTATGCACTGGAAAGTCATTGCTTAAGTGAGTCTTGGAGGAAGAAGGGATGAATCCAAGGTACTGACAAGGGCTGGTTGGAGAGATGGTCACAGTCATCTTCAGTTGGGCTCATTTAATTACCAAGGATAGAGGCCTTCTCAAGCATCACTTGGACAAGGTTTGTTGAGTACAAGACTCTCAAAGGGTTCCAGAAACAGGTCTTGCACTCTAGTAGGGTCTCACAGGAACTCTGAGTCACAGATAACTGTATTACATATGGGGCTGTGTGGAGCAGCCTCTTCCTGTGCCTCCCTGCACATTTGTCTTGCCTCCTCCCCACCTGCCCCCATCCTCCTCAGATTGGCTTCTTCTGTTCCCTGGTCACTTACACTCCCTGGTAACTTTGCTTCATCAAGTTTCAGTTTGGCTGGATCCCTCCAACCATGCAGAGATCCCTTGGGCATCTGGCTTTTCGGCTACCTTTCTCAGTTTCTTGGATCTCAATTTCTAAGAAAAAAATGTATGGCTCAACTCAATATAAAATAGGTTGATGGCCAAACAATGGACACAGTCCTCTTGGATCTTCACTGGTGTCTGGGTCTGGGGCTGTGGGGTGAGGGTCAGGTGGTATGGGAAATGGCCTCTTAGGCAATGGTGGTTGGGGCGAGGTGGATCATTTTTAATAAGGTTGGAGGAAGGCAGGGAGTGATATATAGTACTGGTTTTATACATGACTAGTCAAGGTATGGCACATGATGGCAAATGCATGGGAGAATGGCTAGATGCATGGGCACATGGTAGATGGATGTGTGGGCAAATGGATGATGGATAATAGATGACAAGGTGGAATCTCTTCCAGGAAGCTGGAGTGGTTTTATGGCACCCCTTTATAGATTATGGTTTAAACTGTAAGAGAGGGAGAGAGAGAAAAATTAAACTATGTCATAGCTG
>NW_006159929.1:2172031-2176252 GCF_000334495.1 Tupaia belangeri chinensis
GGACTTTGGTAAAGAGTGATGCCAAGGCAACCAATGTTCATGGCCTGGCCTTAGAGGGTAAGCACGCTGGTGCTAACCACTGACCAATTAGTCTTCCAGAGTGGACCAGGACCTTCTGGTCTTGAAACCTTAACCTTCTTCCTTTTACCTTCTAAGCTCCAGGTATGTCATGTCTGCCCAAGTATCAACTTAAAACTTTCCACCTGGCATTGGGAGGCTTGAAGTGTATGGTTTCATCAGTCTTCACTTCCTACATGAATCCTCTGCCTTAGCTACATGTCCCCCCAGTACCCCATGGGCCACCTTTTCTAGCAGCAGTCTTAAGTCTTGGCCATATTTGATGGTTTACAATACACCAGACACTGTGCTTTTCTCTTTATTTGTATTATAAAATGTTAAGCTTCATAATAACCCTGTAGGGTAGTGATTATTCTTTTCATTTTACAGGGGAAGAAACTAAGGGCCAGGGACTTCAAGCAATTGTAAGCAATAGTTAATAAGCAGTAGAATTTTATTCTATGCTGATTTATGTCCACTGCAAGCCCTTGCTCATTCTCTTTCCATGGTCTAAATTTGATCGAGGCTTCAAGAACCAGCCCTTTTGTATATGTTCCACCCTACACCCTCACTTCTTACTCTTATCAAGTTTTAGGCACCGAAATGGTGTGACTGAAATGCATATTTCCTCTTGCATTTTTACTTATGCCCATGACATATCTGAGGCATGACTTCCAGATGCAGATACGTGACTTTCCTTATCTCCTGTAGAGCTGGGTGCACACGGCAGCTCAGCATAGCCTGGTGGATGAAGAGGCTGCTGCTACAGAGCTGAGAGCTATGGCTGGGTCTGATAAGGACAGCGAGGACTGTGGGTCACCTCTGGGGGCCTCTGTTTGCTTTTCTGTCAGATGGGGATGATCATTGCATCCTGCCAACCCCACAGGATGGGCACAACAATCAAATCTTACCTTTTATCTGAAAAACAATCTAATCAAGTGCTCTATTAATTCTAAGCCCTTTCCTTTTCTGGCCTCTGGGGGCCTCAGTGCCCTCATCTATAAAATGGAGAGGTCTCTTTCCACTGACTGGTGGACTTATGGGAGTTGGAGCTGAGTCTGGGTCTCAGGGGTTTCTCCTGCACTAGCTGACAAAAGGGACACCTTGGAGAGCAGTTATCTTAGCCAGTCGTTTGCACTGTCTCAGCCTGGCCCCCAAACCTCTGCATAAGAAACCTCTGGCCTATTATCCAGATGTGCTGTTCTGGTGCCAAACAGCTAGATGTTTGGGAATATCTGCATAAGTGCTTGCCGAAACTGGAGCCATAATCACCCCACCCCCAAACCCAGAGATTTATGCTCACTGACCAAAATCTATGAAATTGTCACCCTGTGAATAGTTCACTGGCATCTGGGGTCAGCCCGAGGTTTCTAGAGGAACATTTGGGAATAATTTTGGAAGCATTTTGCTTTTTTTCCCCTTTTCTTTGTAAGTGGTAATACTAGAGGGAGAGAAACCAAAGGACCATCCCTCCCACACGGCTATGAAGGTGAAGCGGGACTGCATGGTCCTGGCCTCCTCCTGGCAGAATTTATAGTCTGCAGCTTGCAAATGACTGGAGGGAGTATGGAAACCTGGGTAATGATGTGGGAGAGCACATTCCCCAGCACTGACGTGAGGCTCCCTGCACCAGAGGACCAGAGGCTGGGTAATTGAAGCTCACACCCGAATGTTATAGCCAAGGTAATCGCCATGACGGCATCTGTGATCTCCCGCTGCCCTGGGGTGGGTGTGGTGGGGGAGCCAAACTGTGATTGACAAGGCAGAGTCCAAGATCCCCATATATGGACCTTTTTGAGGCCCCATGGTCTCAAGAAACTCAGAATTTATTTGAGGGTTTGCCCCAGAGGGCTCTTTCCTCCAAAACGGGTCTCAGTTAGGTGGTGGGATTAGGGTAGAAACTAATCTGCTCGCTCGGTGAGGTAGAGACCCTGCCTTTTCACATCAGTATCCTCTCAGCTTTGAGCATGGTGACACTTAGGAGACCTTTAAGAATTTTTGTTCAGTGGAAGAATGAATGAATGATGAGTGCGCAGATGAATGGTTCTAGAATAAGAGAAGTAACAGTTCTGCTCTGCTTCACCTACGTTCATCCCATGGTTTAGGCTTTGTTTGGCCCAGAAGATGGCTACCAGCATAGGGAGGTGATGTACATATGCCTTCAAACAGCATTAGAAGACCTAGGAGTATTTAAATGTTAGCATAAAAGACCTGTTTTCCGGTTTCTGAAAGCAGGAGAGGGGTGTGACTCTCTGGCACTAGTGAGTTAGAGCTGGGACCAATGGGTACAACTTAGTGGCAGATTTGGGGTCCACCATACCTTTCACTGAGACTTTATTAATACTATATGCTGGGCACTATGACTGTTGCCATTACAGATGATGGGCTTGGACTCTTAGGGAAGGCGGTAGTTTCCCAGGGCTGCTGTAACCAATTGCCATAAACCTAGTGACTTTAAACAACAGACATTTCTTCTCTCATAGTTCTGGAAGTGAGAAGTTCAGAAATTGAGGTGACAGGGCTGCTTTTTCTATGAAAGCTTTAGGGATGAATTCTTCCATGTCATTTCTAGCTTTTGGTGACTGCTGGCAATCCTTGGCCCTCCTTGACTGGTAGACACATCACTCTAATTTCTGTCTCTTTCTTCTCATTGCTGCTCCTCCTGTCTTGATTTGGATTTAGGGCCCACCCTGATAATTCAGAATGACGTCAACTGACAATCTTTAACTTAATTATATTTGTAGGTCTTTATTACAAATCAGGCGACAGTTACATGTTCTGGGTAGATATTTCATTTGGTAGGTAGTATGGAATGGTTGTTTTTGCCCCTCCCACCCCAATTCATATATCAAAGTCCTAATTCCCATTGCAATGGTATTTGGAGAGGAGACCTTTGGAAAGCAATTAGATTAGATGATGTCATGAGGGTGGGGCCCCATGATGGGATTAGCGGTCTTAGAAGAACATCAGAGAGCTTGCATAAAGAAGTCACCTGAGTGGATGCTGAGAACCACAGCTGCCTGGGAGCTAAGCAAAGAGCCTCAGAGTGAAATCTCCTTGTTAACACCTTGATCTTGGACTTCTAGACTCCAAAATTGTACATGGAAGTAGATTTCCATTGCTTAAGCCACCCAGTCTATGTCTTTTGCTTTTTTTTTTTTTTTTAAGTGGCAAACTGAGCTGACCATTACAAGAGACCGCCATTCAACTCACTAGAGAGTCAGTGGTTGTGGAGGCCAGAGGAAGCCTGTGTTCTTCACCACTTCCCTATGGGAGCTTTTAAAAGGCTTTAGAATTATTTAGCACAGAAGGTGCTTTTCTAGGAAGTACTGAGTTCTTATGCAAGAATTCAACTGCTCCCCTTATCTGGGACAATGTGGAGGGAATCCCTTAAGTCCTGAGATTCCACACTAGCCCTGACTTTGCTACTTGCTTTCTGTCCACTAATAATAAGCTCAGAGCCACCAGGCAGAGTTACCACTGTGAATAGAACCTGAGGCAGGTAACATTCGTGGGGATGACACCTGCCACAGGATCCTGACTCATGACCTCCCTGGATATTTTTGGCCTGTAGAAGGGACTGGTCTTTGCTGAGGTTATCGGTCTTCCAAGAATACAGGGTCAAGACAGAGGAGGAGGTTATAAATCACCCAGAGTGGGCTGGGAAGTCAGAGGAAGCTTCTAGATCTTTCTGTCCTTTTCTTAAGACTCAACCCCGGGAAAGTTCCATCTCATGCTGAAGGTGGCAAGAGGAGGTTTCTTAGAGTCATAGGCCTTGCCCTATGTGAAATCAGCACCCCTTCCCACTCTCCCCAACCCAGCCTACCCCCCCACCCCGCCTCCCCAGGCATCTATAATTCCGTTTGTTGTGCTCGCAAACACCGTGTTGGAAGATTTCATGCTAATGAAAGGGTTTCTTGATTAGGTTACGCTGTTACTGTAAATGTTCCCTCATTATCTATGTTATGGTAGGAATTTGAAAAAGTATAAATTGAGCGTCTTGCATAATTTATAAAACCTGAATGTTTCCTAATTAGTTCGGTTAGGTTAATGATGGTGCAGCCTCCCTTCTTCCTGGTCCCTGCTAATGACCTTTCCCCTCTTCATTTTGAACACTGTCTGTTATTTACAAAGCGCCCCCCCCCCCCCCCTCCCCCAAATCCC
>NW_006159929.1:2176283-2194338 GCF_000334495.1 Tupaia belangeri chinensis
TCCACCAAATCCAACAACCAGCTTTCAAAGTGGCCCCATCTAGCCCCAGATGGGAGAATGAAATGCCTTGCAAAATGTGAATAGCCCCTTTTTCTCTGCATGTTCCCCACCCCACTTTGAGGCCAAGAGGCAGCCTGCTTAAGGTCAGCCAGCACGAAATTTGGCTCAGGCCAATCCCCTGAAGAATGCCAGTGAAGTGCATTCCTCTGGCTTTTGCAGAGAGACTGGTGTTGGCCTCCATTAGCAGCCTGAGAAGTGAAAATGCTGGAGGAGGTGGGGGAGGGAAAAAACCCTCTCAAAAGGATTCTAAAATAACATTTTGCATCCTCAAGTAATTCCCAGTTCTCCCTGGCAACCATTCATTTCTTCCGAACAGCAGAAATTTGCAATATGAAAGTGGATTGGCTTCTCCCTCCCTTGGGGCCCCTGTATCTCTTCATCCAGCGCCTTGGGTAAAAAGCAATGCATACGTTTACAATATAAATGTGATTTAATCGACCTCCCTGTCAGGGAGAAATGGCAAGCATATCAAACAAGACCAAGATGTTAGAAAGAAAAATCATAAATTATTCCAGTGACGAGTTTCCAGAGCCGCCTCCCGGACTACTAGATGATGCTATATAAGGCTGTTCCTTGAAACAATAATTAAGATAATTCTGTATGACAAGGAGAAAAATGTCCAGCTTTGTATGAAATGTGCTTCATGTTAGCAAGCTGAATGCTTGGTATTGATTACACTCCCCCCGTGAGCTCCCCCACTCAGCCGCCGTGATTCAAGGCTAAAATTAATTGAATGATGCAACATTTCTTTTCTTGAATCCTTATTTACCGTACATGCCTCCTAGAAGCCATGCAAAGTAGGCTGGCCTCTAAATTGATCTCTTCCTTTGGCGGTGTCTGGGAGAACGTGCACATGTGTATGCACACACACGCGCGCGCGTACACACACACACAGATATCAGCTGGGTGTCCATTGTTCTCCTCTCTGGAAGGCATGATGTCTCCCCTCAGGGGCAGATTTGATGGACTTATCAGTATAGTAGAGCCTCAACTGTTTCGTTATGAGGCCACCATGGGGCTCTCTTGCAGAAATATGGCCAGTGCCAGAGGTCCCCGATGCAGGTGCCTTCAGACAGGGCTGCCCCTGTCCCCCACAGTCTGTGGAATTGCATCTGGCCTCTGTCTAGCTGCAGAATATCCTTTCCCCCTTTCTCCACTTCCAACCTCCCAAATGCTGTTGGGCCAAGAGAGGACTCTCACCCAGCCCTCTTCCATTCTAGCCCTGTCCTGAGACAGTTGTCCCATTCCTTGCTCTGCCAATGACAGGACAGGGCGATTCGTGGTAGAGAAAGATGGTTTATGGCGCCAGCGCTGCTGGGTCTTCCGCAGCTCTATTTCATGCTGACTGCAGCTGCTGCAGCGGAGGCGGCTGGGAGAGAGCGAGTGGCAGCCTCAGGTAGTTAATCCAGTGCGGTCCCTGGGCACCCAGCAAGGCAAAAGCCTTCTACTGCCTGGAGAAGTCCGGAGAGAGTACAGAGGCAGCTGCTGCAGGCAGGGTGCCCACCAGCAGGGGCTTGACCTGGAGCCAGGCTGGGGGCAGACTTGCCAGGTGACTTGAACAGGGCCGCTCCTCTCCAAGCCCAGTTTCCTAACCTCAAAAGGCTGTGGGGGGGACTCAAGGCGGAAGTGACAAGTTTGGCACATTGCATACAATCGATGATTTTTTTTTTAAACTAGAGGCACTTAGGCAATTGTGAGATGAATAAATGGCTTTTGGTTTGACAGTCCCGTTTGTGACAATCCAGAGCCTTGCCCCTAGGGAACCATCCTTTCCAGAATGATGACAAAGGATGTCTCTTCTCTTCAGCCCTGGATATGAAGAGGCAGTTGTGATTTCACTGAGTCCCCCAGAACTATCCTTTGGGGACAGGCAATGAAGGTGCCCACGGACCCCCTGCCCTAATTGTCCCCAGGAGATATGGGAACATCACTCAGCTGTATCCGCAGCTCATGGAGCCAGATGGTGAGAACCAAATTGTGCCCAGGGGGCCTGATGGGAGAAAAAGCAGCCCAGAGCTGACTGCTATGGAAGCGAGGGCAGCCCAGGTAGGCACAGAGAGGCAGGAGTGGGCAGGGGAGCAGGACTCATGGGCATTAACCACACATTAATGCCTACCTTGGAATTAGTCAGTCCCTACAACACTAGAAGATAAACTCCAGGACAGGACCATGGGCCCTTGCCATTCTCCCAGTGCTGAGCCCAGGGCCCAGCACACAGGAAGTGCTTAATAAAGGAATGGAGAGATAGTGATAGCCCCATAGTGATAGGGAGCCAGGAGTGGGCCAGGAACCCCTGCTGAGACATCCCCATGCCTGCACTTCAAGGCCATTGCACCTTGGGAAAAGGCTGTTGAAAGGCAATGTGGGGAGGCCATTTGCATCCCAGGAGTTTCTCTCCCTAACTCTCCTCTCTGTGGGGGCTGGAGCAGCACCCAGGAGGCTTGGGTCTCATTTTGTTGGAAGCCTCACATCTGGCATGAGGCCCAGCCTGAGAAGTGTTTGAACTGTCCTCCTCTGACCCCAGATGATCCATCAAATCCTCAGACATCTCTGAATCCCTGCACAGCCTGGTACCCTTAGGAGCTCGACAAGGACTCGCTGAGTGGTTGACTGCTTGAAGAAGCAGCAGCCTTCTCTGTTGATGAAAGAGCAATTAAGACTTTAGGAGTCTGCAGTCTAGACGGGGAGCTGTCAAGCCTCACATAAGTGAGTCTGGGAGCTGGTAATAAGAGATTAGGGGGCTCCTAGAGAAGGGAAGTCACTTTAGACTCAGCAGGAGGGAGCCTGGGGCGGGGCCAGTTGGGGGGCGGGGCTTGTGAATTGCTGGGGGCAGACCAGCATGGAAAGCGTTCTGGCCCCTCTGCTTTCCCGCTCTGTAGTCTTACAGGCTTGTTTTAACACTGTTTTCTTTAATGACTTTTCACCACAGTCGAAACAACTCTCCTGTCAACTTATTACCTTAAATAGTTGGAAAGACGACACTCAGAAAGTACTCAGAAAGAAGAGCCGATCTGCCTCTGCTCCTGCCTCTCAAGGACTTGTGTTTGCAGATCTGGGTTTTAATCCCAGCTGTCACTCTGGGCTACTGAATGAGGTACCTTGGCCAAGTCATGGCACCTCTTGGAGCCCCAGACTCCTCACCTACAAAGCATGGCTAAGGCTAGCCTGTGCACGGGAATGGATCAGTGTAGTAGCTCCATGTCTGTGTGCTCAGCCCACCCTCTCATGCAACAGCCCAGAAAGGGTTCCTGGAGGAAGTGGCACAGAAGAGGGATCCTTGATAAAAACCAGGGCTGGGCATTTTGACTACTGTAGGCTGAGCTTGCTCAGCTGCAGCAAACCAGGAGGCATCCCTTACCTGCCTGCCTTCCTGGCCTCATTGTTATCTGCCTCACTGCGGGAGCATCTCTCTCTCTCTATCTCCCCTGTCATGCTTCTCTGGCCCTGAGCACCATGTCCTGCCACCTGCACCCTCCAGGCTGGGGTAGGGATGCAGCCTCAACTCCTGGAATTTCAGAGGCGTTTAATTGCTTCCTTTTGTCCACGTATGATTAGAGTGAGTCCAGCTTGGAGACAATTGGTAAAGTATTGTTATTAGTTTCCGCTAGCTCAGAAGGCACTTCCCTTTGAGGATCCCAGCTGATTTAACCAGGGCTGGTTAATGGAAGCCCTAGCAACTCCCTTTGCCCCAGATACATCTTAGGAATCAAGAGTGAGAAGAGCTCAGGAGAGGTCAGCTCTTTGTGCTGTACCAAGTTCCTCTGCATGGCGTGACACCTAGTGCCACACTGGCTCAGTGGGTTTGCCAGGAGCTGAAGAGCTGGGACAGGAGGAACCGGCCCAGAGAAACTATCAGAGACCCAGGAGTTTGCCTGGAGGGTTCTCCTACTTTGCACCCGGTACCTTCATCCTTCTCCTCCCTCTCTCCTCACCCTCTCCAGGTTGACTCTAGCCCAGTGATTCTCAAACTTTGACCTGCATTAGAATCACCCAGAGTACTTGCAGGAGCAGTCTGCTGGGTCCCACAACATACAGGGGTCTGAGGCAGGGCCTGAAACCTGTATTGCTCACAGCGCCCAGGTGCTGCTGCTGCTTCTGATCCAAAGATTGCTGTCTGAGAAATGCTTTTGTCCTCTGTTTATAGTCCTGGCTGCACATGAGAGCCACCTGGGCAGGGCAGTGGATTTTGTTTTTCCTTTTTTTTTTTTTGGAGAGGAATTTTTCGCTAAAGGGCGTGCGCGCTTGCCAGAAAGACAGAGACAGAGAGACAGAGAGACAGAAAGTGGGAAATCACCCCCCAGGGGGGATGGCCACGCCGCAATCCCTCCTCCCCCATTCTCCTCTCGGGATCTTGGGCACGCACACACACGCGCCCGATGTGAGTTTAAGCCACCGGGTCTGGGACTCGAACTGAGGTCGACTACATGGGAGTCCAGCGACGTAGCCATTACACTAACTGCTGGTCCCGGCTGTTGTTGTTTTTTTTTTTTTTTAAAAAAAAAACAAAAAACAGCCCATTCCCAGCCTTTCTCCATGCTGGGTTCCACTGAGCTAGACCAAAGTCTTTGGTGGAGAGTTTTAAAAGGCTTCTCAGGTGATTCTGCTGTGCAGTTGGGGTTGGCTGGAGGCCCTTTCCTGGGGCCAAGGCCCATTTTCTGGGGACTCAGAGGAGCCCTTGTCCAGTCACTCGGAGGCTTGGCCTGGGCTAGCAGGACCACAGCACGTGGACACTGGGTAGCTGCTTCGTACCTGCTTCCGAGTCTTTCTTTCCTTGTAACGCCCTTTTCCTCTGCCCTTCTCCTCCTACAGTTCAGGGGAGCAAAGTTGTGCATGGCTTTGTTTTCTCCAGCCCGCACATGCTGTTGGAGATTTTTGTGACTTACAATGCCTTTGGCAGCCCGTGACTCCTGGCCGCTTTGGTCGGTAGGACATCCTTTGGTCTGGAAGGAGCAGCAGGCTCACCTGTGTCATGGCCGTGTCCTGGGAATGAGGAAGGGGCCAGAGGGAAGGTCATCTTCATCTGAGATTCTCCTCCCTCCTTTGGGTCTCCTATCAGTAAAATGGGCCGATTTTGGCCTGGCTTGCTCAGGCTCCACCTGCACTTCCTAGTGGCGGCCTCCTCTCTAGCAGTGGTCTCCCTTAGAAGGTCAGTCTGGATTCCTCAGGGACACCTTCACTCCCTGTTCCCTTCATCCTTGGGAGTGTCCCCAGAAGGGTCAGCTGAGCCTCTCTCTTCTGCCACCAGAGGTCCTTGCTTCCACCTCTCTGGATGGATAGTTGTGGTCTCATCTCACCATCTGGGCAGCCCTAGACCCCTGCCCCATCCTGACTTACCCTGTGTATGTGGTGCCCTGAGGGCCTCTTCTGTGCTCTCAGGACTTAGGAGAGCTACGATGGGTGGGGGCATGGTCCCCCACGTTATTCCCAGCCCTCTGAGCCCCAGCCTCTCCTGCAGTGCAGGCTTTTGAGGCCAGCTGCAGCCTCCACCCTACAGGGATTCCGAGACAAGAGGTCACAGCTCCCTGTATTCACATTCACCTTCAATCCAGGGGACTCCCTCACACCATGCTTCACACTCCATCCAGGTGGGATGGGAGGTGCCAGTCACCTCTTCCTGCAGGCCTCCTAGAAATGTGTCTTCTGGGGGCCTTCCATGACTTGGCTGGGGGAAGAGAGCATCCTCTCCCCATGAATTCTGCTCAGGCTGAGTGCTCAGCAGTTCTCCTCCCCTCTCCCAGTTCCTAGATTGAAACAGGGCAAGAAGAAGGCGGGTGTGTGTGTGGGGGTGGGTGGGGGCAGTCAGTGGCTAGCCCTGCTTGTCAACAGCTTTCTCAGCATGGAGTTGTCAGGGCTCCTTCATCACGCCCATGAACCCAAGTAGACACCCCAGACCCACAGGGAAGTCCCACTCAGCACTCCACTGTCTCCTCACTCCATGAGCCTTCTCTTCCCTGTCTACCATTGATGTTCAGTAAGCCCACCTCTGACTCAGGTCTTGTTCTAGACCCTGGGAGGAGTCAGCATGCGGTAGCTCCCACTGGGCTCACTGAAAAGTGGCAGAATTGTCAGACTCCCACCAGCTGCCATCCTACGCCCTGGTCTGACCAATAACCAGGCCAAGATTAACAGAGTGGTCAGACTGTGGTGGAGGCAAGCCCAAGGGTCTGAGAACACAGGGCAGCATCGGCCCGATTTTGGGAGTTTGGGAAGCTTCCTGGCACCTGAGTGGGCTCTAAAAGCACACATAGGAGTTCACCACTCAGAGGGGAGAACACTTACACTGAGGGACTAAAACACAAAGTAGAGCAGGTGGAGGGACGTCTGGCATGACTGGAACATAGAACAGATGTGATGATGGGGAAAGGTGAGGGACAGGCAGGGACCAGGTCACAAAGACCTTGTAAACCATGCTAGAGTTGGGAGCACTTCTCAGAAACATCTCAGGGTGAGCTGATGGGGCATCCCCACTTCCTCCACTTCGAGGCTTTCATTTTGAAGGGGTTGGTTGGTGATGTTCTTGTGGTGCCAGCATTCCCAAGAGGGGAAGTCATCCCATATTGATTATGGCAGGGCCTGGCGATGAGGGGCAGTGGGTGGGGGCAGCTCTTTCTGTCCCAATGCCAATGGGCTCTCATGGAAGAAGCCCAAGATTCAGGACCCTGCTGGTTCAATTCGTCTGGGGTGTCTTTGGCTGAAATGTGAGTGGCAGAAATCTTGGCTGTAAGCTAAGGAATTCATAGGACGTGAATGATTTACCTAAAAGAAACAGCCGAACTGTGATTATTTTTCGGAGGTGGGACTTAGGCGTGACATTTTAAAAACGTGCGTTTTCATTTCTCGTGTGTTCTATGAACATATGTTGCTTTTCGCCCACACTCATTTCACAGCGATTGATCTGGTGCCTGTTTATTCTCCTGCCAGGCCTTTGGAGACCCACTGGGTTCAGGAATACAGGAGACCCTCCCAGAGTGTGAGCCTCATCCCGAGATAGCAAGTCCTCACGTGGTCACATCGGGTGTGCTTCCTACACAGTCTCATTCATTGCACAACGACTCACAAAGATGGGTGTAATTCACACCAACCTGAGGACCTGAGGCTAGAGCAGTTACGTCACTTGGCCAAGGTCACACAGAAAAGGAAGTAGCTGTGTTGAGTGCCAGCTCAGCTGCGTTTGACTCTGAAGGCTGGACCGTTTGATGTTAATTTCTTTAGTCTATCAGGAGCCTGTGCAGGCTCACTGTGCCAGGCTGGGCTTGGCACAGACCCTTGGGAAGCCATGCTGCTTCTCTGAGCTTTAGTATCTCCACCTGTAAAGTAGGGATAATGACATCTTCCTCGCAGGCTTGTTGAGAGGTGGGAGAGGATAAATCTAAGTTACCAAGGGCAGTGGCTGACGCTGGATGATCAGCCAGTGAGAGCCGCTGTTTCTTTTGAAATTCCTTTCTTTCTATGAGTTAGAGAGACAGAGACAGACAGCAGCAGAGAGACAATAACTCTAATAGGGTCTTTCTTTGTAATGTTAAAGGACACACACATTTGCCAGAGAGACACAGACATAAAACAGAGAGAGGGAGAAAGCACTCCCCCTCCTCCCCTCCCCCCCCCGCAGTGGGGCATAGTCATGCCACCATCCCATCTCCTCCATTTCTCCGTCCTGTTGGGATTTGGGGAACACATGCACATGTGCCTAGTGTGTTTTTCAAGCTACTGGGACTGAGATTCAAACTGTGGCTGGCTACATGGGATCCAGCTCCCTTAACCACTAGGCTGTGAGCCGGCCTCCTAAGAGGTGTGAATTAGATAATTTCTCCTCTTGCTTTGTCTGCTGGGAAGCACTGAGACTGCCATCCACTCCCTGGATCAGCCTGAATCCTGCTGGCTCAGCCAATCCTGATCGTGGGCAACACACACTCAGTGTATTCAGGGAGGTCTCCAGATGTCAACCTAGAACCTTGCCCTTACAGAGCATCATGCCACCATCCAGCCCCTAGGAGAGTTCTAATCATAGTACATGGTGATGTGAATTGGTGTTGGGTGCCCTGCGCCTACCCCAGGAAAGAATTCCTTTCTCCTGTTTCCAATTCCTGGTTTCAGAAGGTCCAGGTCCTGGGCTTCATTAAGCTCCTATCATCAGATACAAGGGAATGAATCCATATGGGGAAGATGGTACTAACCCTGTTCTTTTTCCTCTGCTCCCACTCCCCTGGCTACTCCCACAGGCCAAGACTCAACTCTGTCCTCAAGCCAGCCCAGACCTGGGCTCTCAGTATAGCAGTGTCTCAACCCCATTCGAAGGTGGTCTTAGGATTCATTACAAAGACTGAGGGCAGAGTGGGCCACAGACAGCCATGCTTGTAAATTCTTCTTCCTTTGTGGATAACTGTTGTGGTTGTGGTGCCCTGCTGTGTCCCAGGTATTTTTCACCCCCCCCACCCCATTATCTGCTTGGTTGATGTCAGAGCATATGGCTCTGCCCTCACGGAAGCATCATCAGATGTTCCCCCTGCTGGTTCCTCTCAGAGGTGAGGATCGTGAGCTCTCTGCAGTCTCAAGAGGAAGAAACACTTTCTGGAGGAGTGCCAGAAGGTTGTGCTGTCCACCCGTGTCTCCCAGGAGAGTCTGGGCTTTGCCTTCATTTTGAATCAGACCACTCCCTACCTGCTGTGCATTTTCTTCATGGAAGCGTCACTTCACTGACCTCCACTTTGTGTAGTGCCATTGGGTTGTGCGGAAAGCAGGGTGTTAGGAGAAGCCCTAGGAGATGAGTTACTGGGCCTACTGCAGGTGCTGCCAATGAAACTGCTGGGAGACCGTTTCTCTCACCCGTAGAACTAGGAAAGGGAGCTGACTAAGGGGAGTGTCTTTGTATCTTGTGCAAACTGGTATGAATTACATTGTTTTTCCTCTTGCTCTGTCTGCCAGGAAGCACTGAGCCAAATGTGCAGCCCATCTGTAGGAGGGACCCCAGACTAGTGCCGGCACCCTTGTGTGCTGACCTCACTGTTGTCTATGGATGGACTGGAGCATGCTAGTCCTCCAGGGCCGCTCTGGGCTGTCCTTTGGTGGGGGTCCATCTCTATATCTAACTCTCTCTATCCAGGTAGCTTGGGAGCAGGACTTCCTTGGGTCCTGGCTGCCTCTCCTTCCAGCAGACCTGTGCTTCCTGGCATCCCAACAGACGTAGCTGACATTTCGTGTTTCCATGGGAACATAGTCCGACTGTAGCCAGACAACTAACTAGAGAGGCTGAGAAGGAGTGTGTGTGTGTGTGTGTGTGTGTGTGTGCGTGTGCAGTTGCTCCAAGTGCAGGGTTCCCATGCAGGTTCCCCCTGTCTTGCACTGACTGTGGCAGCCTCCTCTTGGCGGTAATCATGCCCCGTCTGCAGCTCCTACATCTCCATTGCTGACATAATATTGCACCCGGGTCCATCCATCTGCATAATCATCTTAACCTGCTCCCACAAGAGAGTTTAAAAGGTCTGGGCTGTTGGAAAATGACCATAAAGCCTGCACGCAGATACCTTTAGCAGCAACGCCAACATCTATCACAGGGTAATTACAAGCAGGGAGCGAGGGCTCTGGGGCCCATGTCTGGAACTGTTTGGGGCTGAGTCTGCTCCACTGCGGAAAGGGAAGGGAGGGAAAGGCACAGGAAGGCTGGCTGCTAGGGGAAGAGCAGTTCCTGTAGCAGGAAGAGGACCTTCTTTTTATTGGAGGGAGACTCAGCCTCTCCATGGGGAGGAAGCCTAACCCAAGGCTGTTTGGGGACTCCTGGGTCCTCTGTCCACACATCAGATGGGCCATGGTTTCCTGATGCCAGAAAAAGAAAGACCAGGATTCTTCCCTTCCCATTGGGTCCTAGGAAACTCCACTTCTGTCTGGCTGTGTGGTCTCGAGCAAGCCCCTTCCTCTCTCTGTGACTCCATTTTCCTATGTGTAATGTGGAGTGACTAAACAAAATCATAGGTCTCCAAACTCACATCTGTGGAAACCTAGGGCTCACTGGCAGGATTGGGAAGGGGAAGGATGAGTGAGAGTCAGGCCTACCTTCTCCAGTCCAGCCACATGGCCCTGCATTCAGGGCTCTAAGGAAGATTGTACGAAGAACAGTTCCCTGTTACTAAAAGAGTAACACACACTGGGAGGTCTTTTAGAGCCTCTGGAGCTCTCTAAGTAATAGCAATAGATTCAGGAACTTCCTTTGGTTGCTCCCCTGGTGGTTTTTTTATTTTTTTTATTTTTTTTATTTTTTATTTTTTATTATAAGACAGAGAAAGAAAAAGAGACTTCAACAGGAGCCTTATGCCATGATCCACCCCCAGTCTTAGCTTGCCCAGATCATGGGAACATACACATACATCCCATAGTATGCTATGGGTGGGAGGTCCCAGGACTCAAACTCAAGACTTTCTCCATGTGGGTCCAGTTGTGTTACTGCTGCACCATCAGCTGGCCCTAATAAGTGCCTGGTTTGTAACTAATTTTATTGTGTTGGACAAATCTCCCTTTTAGAAAAGTAACTGAGTCTCGGAGCCAGCAGTTAGCGTAATGGCTATGTCGCTGGACTCCCATGTAGTTGACCCCGGTTCGAATCCCGGACCTGGTGTCTTAAACTCACACTGGGCACGTGTGTGTGCATGCCCAAGATCCCGAGAGGAGAATGGAGGAGAAGGGATTGTGGTGTGGCCATCTCCCCTGGGGGGTGATTTCTCGCTTCCTTTCTCTCTGTCTCTCTCTGTCTCTCTGGCGAGTGCACGCGACCTATAGCAAAAACCTCTCCAAAAAAAAGAAAAATAAAGAAAGAAAAATAACTGAGCCTGAGCAGATAGAGACTGAGGCTCTAGAGAGCATAACAGTGACAAAGGTAAGACACAGAGGGAGCAGGAACAGCTTTGGAAAGCCGTGATGAGCTGTCCACATCCTGCCTCCCCAGGCCCACCAGCAACCGGCATCCTTAGGAAAGCTCTAGGCAGAGGACTGCTGCTCAGAATGGCTGCTCTCTAGTACAGAGTAGAACCCAATTCTCCCAGCCCCCTTGTCTCCTAGTCTTTTTAAAAAGTGTATTTATTATTTTTTTTTATAAGAGTGAAAGAGAGAGAGAATCTTCACAAGGTCCTGATGCTACCCCCAGCCTCAGCCAGCCCTGGATCATGTGCATTTGCATGGTGCTCTCAGGGAGGACTCTGGATTTGAGCACAGAACCTTACCAGGCAGGTCAGCCTCACAGAGCATCATGTTTTACCTCTGTGGCCAAATCTGCCTCTTCCCACCCTATCCTCTTCTACTGTTGGCATCGAGCAGTGCCCAGCTCTGCTTCTGACCTGCAGGAGGCCTCGGTCATCTCCCGGTGCCTGCCAACCTACTGAGCTGCTGTGGAGCCTGGCTATGGCTGTTTAGTGCTGACCCCTTGAAAACCACAGCAATTTGTCTCTGCTTCTGGTGTAGTCTCCGTACCCCCCACCTCCTCTGAAGTCAGGGCCTCAGGCTCTCATGACTGCAAGACTCATCTCCTGAGTTCTAGGCATTTCAAATGCTGAGGTCCCATTTTTTTTTTTTTTCCTGCTTTGAGGCCTCTGTGAGTCCAGGGCCTGGGAAGGATAAGGACAGGCTGGGGGAGTTTACTAGCCTGGGGGAGTTTACTAGCCTGGCCATTGCAGGACCACAGAAGCAGCCACTTCCCTAGGGCTCCCTGCACAGCAGGCCCTGCTGGCCAGAAGCATCTCCCTGTCTGGCGGACTCCAGCCCACCTCCACTCCTTGGCAGCAGCCCTATTGCTGGGGCAAGTGCCTTTGACCAGGCCAATGGCTCTGTATGTGGCTGTTTCCAGAAGAAATGGTAATGTGTCCCTTCCTAGGCAGCACCCCTATGATGTCATAAAGCACTGGGCAGCCTTCTCCAAAGCCCACACTTTGCCTGTAGCAAGCCCCAATTGTCAAATGTTCTTCTTAAAGCTTTGTCTTGGGTCTGTGGATGGTGCAAGTGTCCCAAGTGTGCCCAAATGAAGTTCCTGTCACTCAGCCACAGCATAACCTCTCAAGAGTGTGCCTGGGGTAGGGCCGGGGGAGTATCACCTATTCATTTAGTGGTGGAATCTTCTTTTTGAGATGACACTAAGAGAGGCCCCAGATGAAAGACCTTTGAGAGCACCACTGTGTGGGTGAGAGCAGAGGGTAGAAATCGGGACTTCTTTTTTCCGTCATGTACCCCTGCCCTATCCCGTATTCCCCTCAACCTGGCTATGATTCTGTCCTCCTGCTGAGGAGAAACCTGCCTTCTGAGGTTGGTTTTGGAGGCCCAGGAAGAAAAAAGTGCCACCTAGAGCCCAGGTTTCTGATTTGCAATCCAGTTCTCATCATACAGGCTGAAGCCACGTGGTCTGGCAGGTATATTAACTCAGCCCTTGTGGCTGTGGGGGCCTGGCAGTTGCATGGAGGCACAAACTCTTGCAAGATACTTTGGGAGGCTGCAAAGACTAACTTCCTGGAGGCCAGAGGCTTACATATGGTCTCAGATATGCTAAGGGAAGATGGAAAATTTGGGAAGGATGAGACCACCACCCCATCTACACCCTGATCTGGTATTAAAAAATAGTATCCAGGTGTACTATCTTGTTGAGAGCACCTGCAACCTGGGGCTTGTTGATGGGCTCATGACTAAGGCCCAGTGAACAAAGAAGCTCAGACACAGGCTGGATTCTGGGGTGAGGACAGGACAAAACAGGCCCTTGGCTGTACAACTAGGAGCTGACCATGATGGTAAAAGAGTAGGAAACCACATTTGGGCCAGGTAAGTGTCCACAATGCCTCAGCCCCGGGGTGGTGTACAGACTGGGATGACCAGGTCCTGGAAACTTAGCCTGAGATCAGAAGAGAGGGCAAAGGCGGACCCAAGAGTAACCTCATGGAGCATGGTTTTCTAGGTCAGGCTAAAGTGTTCAAATCTGGTCCTTGGTCATAGGGAGCTATGGAAGGTTTTTGAATAGGTGAATAGGTGGTGAGAAAACTGGAATGATTCCGAGTCAGTCTGGAGAGAAGAATGGGATGATCACTGAGCTGGGGTGTGTTGGAAGGCTTCTTGAAGGACTCCATTCATTCAATGACTACTTCTCTAGTGCCTTCTGTGTGCCAGACACTGTTCACAGTGGTGAACTAAATAGAGTATTTGCCCTTGTGGTACTTATGGTGTGGCTGGGGACACTGGAAAAAAATAACCAACATGTAAACACATATAGCAGGTAGTGATGCAGGTGTAGAAGAAAAGTATAGCAGGTTCAGGAGACTAAGAGTGAGAGGAAATGCTCTCTCAACTGGGATGTCCAGGGGAACCTTGAAGGAGAGGTGACATAGAAGTGCCCGAAGAGGGGACAAGCAGTTGGCGTAATGGCTATGTCTCTGGACATCCATGTAGTTGATTGCGGTTTGAGTCCCAGACCCGGTGGCTTAAACTCACGCCGGGTGCGTGTGCGTGCATGCCCAAGACCCCGAGAGGAGAATGGAGAAGAAGGGATTGCGGCGTGGCCATGCCCCCTGGGGGGTGATTTCTCGTTTTCTGTCTCTCTGTCTCTCTCTGTCTTTCTGGTGAGTGCACGTGCCCTATAGCAAAAACCCTTTTAAAAAAAAAAAAAGTATATTAAAAAAAGAAGTGCCTGAAGAGGATATGGGGGTTGAGTTATCCTGGAGAGAGTTGGCTTTGGACAGCTAGACCAGATAGGGGGTGCTTTCCAGGAGAATTCAATGGTGTGAGCGAAAAACAAAGCCTTCGAGGAAATTCACAAGTTCCAGTCTTGCTGTCGCAGAGATTCTGTGCAGTGATCTTTGGGTGAGGAGGTTACAGGGAGTTGGTGACATTTGGAATGAGTGCTTTGAGGCCGGGCTTCAGTCTTGCTTTCTGAGTCTCAGAAGACTACCTAAGAGGAAGGGAGACCCAGAACTAAAGGCCCTTGGTTCCCTGCAGAATGCTCCCTTTCCAAAACAAGGTGGGGCAGTCAGGACAGAAAGCCAGGAGCAGACCAAGCATGCTCAGAGAGCCCCCTCCTTTGCAATTACCACCAGCTAGCTGAGGGCAGGGCCAGATCAGATTGGATCTTCCCCATATCAAAGGGGAGATTAGCTCCAAGCCCCTAACAATGTTAGATGTGCTGCCCACACTCAGTGGCTCGCCTCCTCCGAGACTGTCAGCTTTATATCTGCTTCTTTTTATCAATACGGGCAAATAATTCTCTAGACATTTATCATTTTAAACTGTCACAGTCCAGTGCCTTTCCCGAGGACCAAAATCAATACTGATCTTGGTTTGAATACTTTTCTGACAAGGTTCCTATTTGTAGATTCACAAGTAGAACTAATGTGTGTTAAAGCTATTCAGTTTGGCATTTTGCAGCTCCATTGACACATTAAATATAGGCGTTCACCACGACGATTAACCTTACAACTATTAAGTAATAAAAATCCTGCATACATATTTATTAGCTGAACATCCTACTCCGGCATGATGCTGTCCCTGACGAGAGGAAAGCCAGAGAAGGTGGAGATGGCTGTTTGAGAGAGGAGTTCATATCAGGGGGGTGCGGGGATCTCCTGGCCTGCTGGTATTGGTGGGAGGAAGGGAAGTTAGGTGGGGGATAGAGACCCAGATGACTCTGGAGGTGACCAGTGGCCAGTGGCAGAGATGGACAGCCTGAGGAATCCTGGGATGGTAGGCCTCGCAGTTGCCTGGGATAAGAACCCCGACCTCCTCTTTCCTGGCATTTCTGAGTAAGCATCTTTTGTCTCTCTTGGGCCTTAGTTTCCTCATGTGCGTAGTGGGACATGACTAGAATCTCTACCTCCTGGCCTTTGTTTGCATAAAGCAGGATGAACTTCTAACTACCCACAGGTGTCAACGAGCAAGGCTACTCACAGCCAGGAGTGCCCAGCCTGAGGGACTCCCACAGCTACTCAGGCCGTCCAGAGGGCTAAGAGGACCGACTGACAGCTCAGTGAGCTGGGAACTCTTATCCATGAAGCACCAACGGGGTCTACCGAGGAGATGAGCTCAGCTGTGTCTTTTGGGGCTGAAGCTTGGAAACTCTAAGGGCTTCCCCAGCTCACTTATGAGGACCTCTGCTTCTCGGATGCTGTCTCTCCTGAGCCAGCAACAAGAAGGGTCCAGAGTGCCTGTCTGTTTCTTGGGTCAGGAGTGCTTGGGCCCCAGCATCCAAGAGGTGGGCACAGGCAGCTGAGGGCAGATACTTACTGATGTCTGCTACTGTCCTGGCCAGTTGGTGCCCGTGGCCTTCCTGGCACTAATAATTGCATATTCCTCCAGGGCAGAGGGCTTTGTAGTGGACCAGGGAGGGGTTCTGGAACTAGTGCTTTCAAATCTACATAGCCTTGCCAGCCCCTGGTCATGTATCTGTCTTCACCATTCCACTCTAATACTCATGAGCTCCGGCCCAACCCCAGGGTGAGGAGGGGCAGGGTTCGGAGGGGCACCGCTATGAGCAACACAGGTGTAGTAGGGGGAGTGGAGATTCTCCACACAATTGCAGCACACAGCAGTAAGTGCCAGAAGACAGAAGGGGGCAGAGATCAGAGAAGGCTGCCCAGAGGAAGTGACCTCTGCTCTGAGACTCACAGGACAAGCTAGAATTAGTTAGGCAGAGTGGAGAGGAGTGTTGCAGCCTGAAGGACAGCCTGTGAAATGGGCCTGGGACACCGTGGTGGTGGCTAGGAGGCAACCTGAAGACCTCCCCTGTAGGAGCAGAACCACGCAGGGCCCCCACTGCATGCTCTGACACTCCGGCCGTGTTTGTACTCTTAGCTGGTGAACGAGTCCAGCACAGCGCCATGCTCTGACCAGTAGTTATAGCCTTGCCAAGCCTTTCCTTAGACCACGTGGCCTCTCCATCCCTCAGAGTCAGAACTGCTCTGTGATCTGGCGGCAGCTCCCTGGGTCTACCCTGACTCCCTCTCTGTTTTTACTCACACGGCATTTTCCTAATAAATTCCTTGCACGTTGAGTCCCATCTGGGCGTCTGCTTCTTGGAGGACCCCGACTAACACAAGTAGGAAGTGCTTTAGGAACTGGAGGGGGTTCGTTCTGGCCTCAGGGTAAAGTGTGAGAGTGGAACTGTCATTTCCATGTTACAGACAAGGGAACAAAGTCACAACCAAGTTCTAGACGTAAATGCTTTTTAAAAGTGCAACATGACACACGAAGATGAAGGCCACTGTGGAGAGAGTCACACTGGAAAAACCACCTCCTGGGAACCCCTCCTGGACATTTGCTGTCACATAAAATCTTCCCAGCAGCAAAAAGGTAAGTGCTCCTGTCTTCATGAACATTTGAGGGGTCAGTGCTCGAAGAGGTCAGGGTTTTGGCACCCTGACTCTCGGTCTGGGATTTGAACCCAGGTTTATCCCACAGTGTGTCCCAGCAGTCCGAACTGTCTATACATATCCATGTGGTGATGAACATTCAGAGTTCTGTCCCCTCTCCCAGCTCTTGCTGACAGGAGGATGCTTCTGCCCAACTCTGGTTCTGACCCTAGGCTGTGTAGCCCCATGGGTAGGCTGGGGCTGCAAAGCTGCTCAGAAAAGCCAACTCCTCAGAGTGGGATGAAGGGCCCCCTTGCACAGCAGATAAGAGCCCAAGAGAGATGTGGGCAACTTTTACACACTCATCCCTTGGCCTGGCTACCTTGTCCCACACTCCTGGTATAGGGATGCCCACTGGCATTCTCATGACCTCCAAGGGAAGGGTCGGAGGCCTGGGGTGGCCCGTGTGACCCATTCACTGGGCTTCTCCAAAGCCCGAGAGGCCTGTTGTTGGGGGACAGCCACTACCTAGTGGGGGGAGCCATGAAGAAGAGGCCGACCTTGCAGCAGGAAGGAACACACTTCTACTTTCTCAGGCAGAGGGCCGGAGGGGAGTCTGCCACTTCTCCCGGAAGGGAGGCTGCCATGACTTGATGCCGGTGAGGGGCAAGAGTGCCTGATCACTCAGACCTGCTTCTGGGAGTCTCTTCCCAACATGGAGGGTTGGACTTGCCACTGTCAGCTGATGTAGGCCAAAGTGCGCCTGGTTTTCCTGTTTCTATTTTCTATCTTGATGGAAAAATTGTGATTTTTCACACTGTCATGAAACCAATAGGTCCCTGACATGTGTTTTTGTAATCTGTGGAGCTGATTTCCTGTACTTCTGACAGTTCTATTACATCTCTGACAGTTCTAGAAAATGTTTCCTCTGGGAAGTTGAGGGGAGTCTGTGCCTCTCCCCCATCACACCTCAGGTCCCTGTGCTCCCTATGCTTGGAGAGTGAAGAGCAGAATGAGGCTTTGCTTGTTTTCCTGTGCCAGCTGCCAGCCCCGTCCTGGAGGAAACAGCCACCAGAGGGTGAGGGGGCCCTAAATGCCGAGTGACACCCTGAAGTGGTAGAGGGAGCACTGCAGGGCCAACCTGTGCTGACTCAGGAATCCACAGGGGTGAGGATGCTTCATCATAGGCTCCAAATTGGGCTGCTTCTCCCAGCCATCCTGCCGCACTTCATAGACCAGAGTGCCCTGCTGGGGGAGGGAGAGTGGTGACTGCTTTACAATAATGTCTGGCAGAGGTGAGTCAGAGCCTTGGCTGCAGCCTATGTGTGCATGCATGTGCGTGCATGTGTGTGTATGTGTGCATATAGTATGCATGTGTATGTGTGTATGTGTGTGTTGAGCTCAGGGTGTCACAGCTGTGCACATTCACCCTTATGAGACAACCTACCAGGTCCTGGGGTGACAGAGCCAAGGCCCCTGTGCTTGCGGGGTGGGGCTTTTGGGGTATGCATAAATATGTTGTAATGCAAACATGGATGGAGCACTTCCTCTGGGTGGGCCCAGCTCTGTGCTCATGCTGGGGGTGCGTGTGTCCCTGCACACGTGTGAGTGGGTAGCACGTGTGGTGAGTAGATGCAGGGGACACATTTCATCTGCCATGGCTGCTGCTCCCTGGTCTTCAAGGTAACTAGGGAAAG
>NW_006159929.1:2194987-2243990 GCF_000334495.1 Tupaia belangeri chinensis
GTACAGGGGCCAAGGTCACCTCAGCTGCAAGCATGGCCTGTCCATGGAGGCCAGGGCTGGTCACTGCCTTGAGTGGCTTGGCAAATCCCATTATCTCTAAGGTTCTGAGATATGAGGAAGGAGGGGGCAGTGGAACTGATCTTGGGGACTTTTGGAAGAAGATATACAAGTGGCACCTGGATCCTCAAAATAGCACCCCTGGTGCTGGGAACCCCGAGCCATATCTCAGCTTGGTCTCGAGACATTATTTGGGGTTTCTCAATCGACTTAGCCACTCTGATTTTCCTGTCTATGGAAAACGAGGTGTTACCATGGCGACTGCCACATTACACGGTTCTGTACTGACGATGCCTCTGAGATACAGAGCAGCTTCTCAAAGAGATACACTTTTCAACATGTCATGTAGAATTCTGTACTTGTTAGGGAAAATCGCATTTCCAGCAAAATGACATGCTTCTCTCGGGCTTGCAGACGCGCGGCTCACGCCTTTCTTAAACAAAGAATTTCATTCACTGCCTCTCTCACGCTTCTCTGGCCTGCGAGTGGCTACCCACCCCTCCCAAGCCCCTATTCCCTTTGCATAAAACACGAAGCTGAGTGGAGGGCAGGGCTCAACTAGCCAGGCAGAGGTAATGGAGCTGGATTTTTCTCTGCAGTGGAGGGGCCGAGAGGCCAAGACTGGGGACAGGTGCCTGGGCCCTGACTGTGGGATCAGCTAGCCTGGTCCTCTGATGTTCCTGGCCTGGTTTCTCAGACCCTGACCTGATTTCTCAGCGCAGCGCTTAGAAGAAGAGAGATGAATGCTCCAGCCTCACTCCTTGGTCAGTGCCGCAGAAGGCCTCAGTGAGGTGCTGGTGTCCCTCTATGTACCCATGTATTCGACAGAACTGTCCTCTTCTGCGCATCAGGGTACAAGGCCTTGCAGGGAGATGGCCAGTGTGCCAAGGATCACACTAGCCTCTGCCCTATGGTCCTTGTGACCTTGGACCCTCTCAGTCTCAGAGCTAGCATCTGTTCAGTGAGTGGGTAGGCTGGATGCCCTTGGAAGAGCCTGCTCTGAGAGTCTGTCCCGTGTCCTATGGTATCACCAGATCCATTTCTCCTTGAAGTCTTAGAGGATCTGGAGTTTCTTTCTAGATCCCCCAGACATTGTGACTGATAAGGTGGCCATTGTTATATTCCAATGAAGCCTATGTTCTCACAGCATGAGGTTCTGCTTGGGGAACTGGTTGCCTTTGCTTTATCATTATTATTATTTAATTTGTTATAGGGCACATATGCTCACTAGAGAGTGGGAGAAGAGAGAGAGAACCCATAAAAGCACTCCCGAGGGGAGATGGCCACAGCACAATCCCTTCTCCCCTCACAATTTCAGGCTTGCAGGCACAGACACCCAGTGTGTTTTTCAGGGCACCATGTATGGGACTTGAACTGCACAGTTGGCCATGTGGGATCCAGCTGCCTTAACCACCATACCACCGGCTGGCTTTGCCTTACTTTGGGGCTGAAATCAGAGGCCTCCCATTCTCTAATACATTGGCCCTTTCTGGAAGGGCTGTATGGAGCAAGCTATTGAGTAACCAGGGCAAAGCCTTTGAGAATTAATACATTCAGGTTCATTGATGTATTGATTCAATAGGCATTTATCATGGATTGGTACTAAGTGGGTTAATACAAGAGGGAGCACCTGGCAGCCATAGGTACCTATTGGCTGTGCTCGTGGCCAGGCATAGCAAGAGGCACTGAGGAGGCTGAGATGACCAGCACAGGCACTTCCTCCAAGGAACTTACAGAGGCAAGGAGGCAGCCCAGAAATGGACAGTCTCAGCATAGCTGGGAAATGGGGTGTTCATCATGACCTGATCCTAGGGGCTGAGGGGCACCCCTGAAGGGCTCTAGCCCCCTTGGCTCCCCCATTTCTCCTATTGCGATGGCCTAAGAACTGAGTCACTCCCTTGGAGTTAATCACACGGTTGGCACTGGCCTTTCTCCAGGAAGTGAGCTTGAGGTCTGCTCTCTCCCTCTGCCTTCCCTAAGGCAATCATATTGTTTCTGGAAAGAACTTGGCTAGAGAGGCTTAGTAAGGCCCTGGGGCTCCATGTAGGGCCTGGGACCCTTGGTCCAGCCTCCTTCTATAGGCTGGTCACAGGAGAGTTTGTCCCTCTGTCAAGGACTTCGGGTAGCCTCTGGAGAGGCACAGTGGGTTGGTATTGGTCACCGGAGCAATTGAGAAATAGCAAGGCTCATGTTGGATGTTCTGACATGAATGTTTTCCCTGGTCAAAAAGGGATGCCTTCCATGGTTTCTGGATCCTCTGTCTTTGAGCCAAGTCATGGCCAAAGCCTGATCTACAGATTAGTACAGGTCTGCAAACTGTTAATGGTATGGCTCTCAGCACATGTTTAATTCAGCTGATGGACACACATGTGCACATGGACAATTTTTGTCAAGACTTTCTCAGTGAATAAAGCAGAGTAGGGATTTAAATCTTTTGGTGCAAGATTTGAATCTCACTGCAGATGAGCCCTGGAAGTAGCTTGATGCTAAACCATTCCTCCTCCATCTCTTTGGGTGAGATGGACCTGCCATTCTGCTGCTTCAGGCCAACCTCTTTTATGTATTTATTTTTTGGAGAGGTTTTTGCTATAGGGCATGTGTGCTCACCAGAAAGACAGAGACAGAGACAGTGAGAAATCGCTCCCCAGAGGGGATGGCCACACCGCAATCCCTTCTCCTCTATTCTCCTCTCAGGACCTTGAACATGCACGCACATGTGCCTGGTGTGAGTTTAAGCCACTGGGTCCAGGACTCAAACCGTGGTCAACTACATGGGAGTCCAGGAGTCCAGGGACATAGCAATTATGCTATCTGCTGGTCCCCAGGCCTCCAGGAACCTTCTACTGGGTCTTCCTGCCTCCAGTCTTGCCCTCTTTCAACCTTCCACCTTGCAACTAGAACAAGTTTTCTAAAATGCACCCTGGTCATGTGATTTCCTGCCAAATATCCCAGTGTCTCTCTGTTACCTTTAGAAAAAGTCCAAGCTCTTTAGTGTAAGGGTCCCACACAGGTAAGGGTCCCACACAGCTTGGTCCCTGATGCCTCCCTCCTCACCTCTCACCCACCTTGGCTTATCATGTAGTCGCAGGATTTATTTCAGTTTTCCACATGTTTGTCCAAGCTGTTGCTCCTGTCTGAGACTATTCTCCCTTCTTTTGACTTGGCCAATGCCTGTTCCATCTTCATCACAGAAATTATCTTTGAGTCTCTCTCACCCAAGGGTCAGCCAACTACCTGGGTTAAGTAGGATGGCCAGAGCTATATGGCAGAGGATGCTTATTGCCCCCAAATATCTTTCTTCCTTATCAACAGAATGCCTCATTTTGTTAGGCTTGTGGCTTTTCAGAATAAACACAGTGTCCAGCCTCCCTCTATAGGGCATGTGTGCTCACCAGAAAGACAGAGACAGAGACAGTGAGAAATCGCTCCCCAGAGGGGATGGCCACACCGCAATCCCTTCTCCTCTATTCTCCTCTCAGGACCTTGAACATGCACGCACATGTGCCTGGTGTGAGTTTAAGCCACTGGGTCCAGGACTCAAACCGTGGTCAACTACATGGGAGTCCAGGAGTCCAGGGACATAGCAATTATGCTATCTGCTGGTCCCCAGGCCTCCAGGAACCTTCTACTGGGTCTTCCTGCCTCCAGTCTTGCCCTCTTTCAACCTTCCACCTTGCAACTAGAACAAGTTTTCTAAAATGCACCCTGGTCATGTGATTTCCTGCCAAATATCCCAGTGTCTCTCTGTTACCTTTAGAAAAAGTCCAAGCTCTTTAGTGTAAGGGTCCCACACAGGTAAGGGTCCCACACAGCTTGGTCCCTGATGCCTCCCTCCTCACCTCTCACCCACCTTGGCTTATCATGTAGTCGCAGGATTTATTTCAGTTTTCCACATGTTTGTCCAAGCTGTTGCTCCTGTCTGAGACTATTCTCCCTTCTTTTGACTTGGCCAATGCCTGTTCCATCTTCATCACAGAAATTATCTTTGAGTCTCTCTCACCCAAGGGTCAGCCAACTACCTGGGTTAAGTAGGATGGCCAGAGCTATATGGCAGAGGATGCTTATTGCCCCCAAATATCTTTCTTCCTTATCAACAGAATGCCTCATTTTGTTAGGCTTGTGGCTTTTCAGAATAAACACAGTGTCCAGCCTCCCTTACAGCCAGGTGTGGTTATATCACAAAATCTAGTCAATGAGATATAGATAGAGTGGGAAGTGGTTTTAAAAGGAGCAGCGTACCCTTCTTCCCCCTTTCTTTCTGCTAGCAGGGATTCAAATATGACGCTTAGAGCGTAGGCAGCTCTCTTTGAGCCATGTGAGTAAAAATCACATGCCAAGAATGACAGAGAAGCAAGAGAGAAGGTGCTTGGCTCTTTGATGACTAAGTCTCATCACTCTGGACTGCTTATCTTCAGACTTCTTTTATAGGAAAGAGAAATAAGCTTTTATCTTACATACACCACTGTTATTTGGGGGCTTTCTGTTAATCACAGCCAAATCTAATTCTAATTGATGCAGGTGCAAGTAACTGAATACCTGAAAGCCAGGAAGACGTTTCAGCTCTCCCCTCTAACAAGACATCTGGAGGAGGAGGGCTGTTCCTGGGTTGGTTTGATAGTCTGATCAGTGTCCGTGATTCTCTCAGCCTTTTGTCATGGCCACAAGGTAATTCTCACATTGTGTTCTTACATGTCATATCCCAAGTGGAAGAATGAGAACAGACTAGATAAAGTGAAAGGCACTCTTCTTACACACCTGTTCTTTTTTTTTTTTTTTGAGAGGTTTTTGCGATAGGGCGCTTGAGCTCGCCAGAAAGACAGAGAGAGACAGAGAGACAGAAAAGGAGAAATCACCCCCCTGGGAGGATGGCTACACTGCAATCCCTTCTCCTCCATTCTCCTCTTGGGGTCTTGGACATGCACACACATGCACCCAGTATGAGTTTAAGCCACTGGGTCTGGGACTCAAACTGCGGTCCACTACATGGGAGTCCAGTGACATAGTCATTATGCCAACTGCTGGTCCCGACACACCTGTTCTTTATCCTTGGAGGAAAACACTCCCTGGAGGCTCCATGCAGACTTCCCACAGCCTGTTGTTGACCAGAACCCTAACGACAGAGGAGGCTAGGACAGCAAGTCTCTGGTAGGTGAAGACCAGAGTTGGGAACAGCTGGTGGCTAGAAGGCCTGCAGTGCCTTCAAGGACCCCCCCTGAGAGTGTCAGTTCATTGCCCCCTCTTCAGAGCAGGAGCTCCCTAAGCACAGCCATGTTCACCAGGAGATACCACAGCAGAGCTCTTAGGAGTGCAGCTCTGGAGCCTGACCACCTGGGTTCGAATTCTACCTCTGCTGCTCTGTCTTGGCTAACAGCCTGCATGTTTCATTATGAAATAAGACGGTACTTAATCTTCTCACCTCTACAGGCTGTTCAGTTCATTCATGTGGAACACTGAGAATACTATTTCTTGACTTAGCCAAACACTAGAATCATGTGGGGTGCTGTAAAAATCAGAGGTGCCTTGGCCCCACCTACAGAATGAAATCTAACTGGTCTGGGGTGTGGCTCAAACTTACAAACTTGTTAGTTCTAACATGTAGCCAGGAGCAGTGCCTGGCATGTGGTAAGAAGCAATAAACGTTAGCTATGGTGGATTTTGCTCATCATTATGGCCCTCGTCTCTAGCCCAAGGCACAGAATGGGTGTCCAATAATTCTATACTGAATACAAGCTTTGAATATAAGTGAATACAAGCTTTGCAGCAAGAAGAGAGAATAGAGGTCATTTGGTCTAACCCTCTGCACTGGAATTGCTACTTTGCTTGTTTGTTCATTGCCTCAGTTGGAACCTCTTCTGAAGGCTCCAGGGCTGCCTCTTTCCTCCTTCTCCTATCAGAAGGATCTGTGCATATCTTGTGCATAGAAAGGATAAAGATCAACACGTGAAGAAGACCCATGTGCAGAACCCCACAAAGAATCCTGAGGACTGGGCTGCCTGGCTCTCCCATCTCCCATCTGGCCAGCAGCTTTGGTTCCAGCTGCACTGTCCCTGGGGGATGTGTCACGGTCCTTAAAGGGGCCCCGTCATTTTTGGGGGTGCCATCCTGGCTGGGTGGTATGGATTTCTGCTGTAAACATGGCCCATCTGGGAGAAGCCCAGGTGCCGCGTTTTGAACAGCTCTGAAACTTAAAGCTCAGAAGGCTTTGAAATGCAAATATTTTGAAGGAAACATAAGGTAAACATGAGTGCTTATTTCCCCCTGATGAAAACAATATGCTGTTTGCTCTGAAATGTAAATAGGGCCTAGATCGCTCTTAAAGAAAGCCATGTCTCATGTTTTTAGGTCCAGGGTAATATCATTCCTAAAAATAGGTACATCTGACAGCCCTCTCACCCCACCTGAATCCATGCTCCCTTTTTCTGTCCTGGATGCCCCTCATTCCAGGTGCTGCTCCTTCTCCCATAAATATTCTAAATGCACCTCCTCCCTTTCAACTTCCAAGCCACTTTCCCTTCTCAACCCCCATCTAATTTTTCCAGTACTCTCTGAGTGCTTGGGAGTTCCTTTTGGATAGAATTGGGGGAGGGGAAAAAATCTGTAGCCAAAGGCACTTCACTGACTTGAAAGAGATTTTATGGTGCATTGAGTTCTAATCAACTTTAATAAGTATTTAATGCAGGAAGAAGGTTTTGCCCCCAGCCCAGAGGATGGCCATGCTAGCTTGCGGCCCCCTGTTGGCCATGGGAGAAAGGACCGCTGCTGGGGCTTGGTGGTTTGGGTGGGCGAGGCGAGTGACAGCTGCAGAGAAACGAATAATTAGCGATTTCAACCCCTGATACTGAGTAGCTCCATGATCCTTCTTGGAGCCATTAGGAACATCTATCTTATTAATGATCCCACTCGACAGCCGCGGGCCCAGGCGCCCGCTCCTCTCTGATGGGGCTCTCGCTCCTCATCTGTGCACTCAAGAGCAGAGATGGAAGGTGGTCATTTTTCATCCTTTTAGTAGTGGGAGCTCCAGCTTTCTGGGCCAGCATGCCCTGGGGCTGATCTGGAGAGCCTCTGCCCATGGACCATTCAAACTGGGTACTTCTGCTCTCCCCAGCAAAGAACATCCTTTATTGTTCTTATTGGGTGCCCACCCTCTGCCGCTTGTGCCAGGAGATGCTTTCACCTGCAGCATGTCTTTCTGCTGCTTGCCTGGGATGAACAATTATCATTGTATTTGTGTCAACGCTTGATAGGGAGGTTCGGGTCTTTATTCAAGTTCACCAGCTGATAAGGGCTCCAGTGCCAGGACTGGTATACCTGTTGTTTGGGTAGGCTTTCTTGCCGCCGCACTGTCCTGAAGAATGAATTCAAGGAAATTGCAGCCCTTCCTGACTGGGTTTTCTCAAAGGCAATGCTCAAGCCAGGAATTGAAGGCTGACTATCTCTGCAACTGGCTTATGAATATGAATCTGTTTGACCTGTAATGTCTTAATACTTGAGAAATACCTACATAAAATTCCAGATTTACTGAAAAATTGAAAGACTTGGGCGCACTGAATTTATAGTCCACAGTACTAGATCTCAGGGGCACTTCTTTGGTAGATAGTTTGCCACAGACCCTACCGCCCTCTATTGTACCGTGCCTTACTTAATTTATTCATTAATGTTATCTGTTCATTCCTGGAAGTGTTTGAGTTTGAGTGAACTATTTAACCTATGATTTTCAAACTTTATCAACAGATCTCTTTTTGCAAACAAATAAAATAGATATTAGGGACTATCATGGTTAAGGTTGGCATGGACTTGAGCTCCCACTGACTTGGACCCCATCCTCTATTCCAGTAGTCCTTCAAAGTTGGTGGAAATCCACGGGTCCCACAGAATACAGTTTTCAAATGGTTTTCACTGAGAATAAATAAGCAGAAACATTCTGAGGTCTTATAGAACATAACAGAAGATGTCCTACTGGGGCCAGTATTTTGGAGATTCAGACCAGCAGGGCTTAAGAAGCTCTTAGTGATCATCAGCTTTTTGAGGTGTCAGAAAAGCCTAGCAAGGACACGCTCATACTCAATAGAAAATGAGCGTCTGAGTCAGTGCAGGAGCCCATAGTTTGAGTCTTGTCACTCTAAAATTTTTACTAGAAGATGCTCAAGAATAAAGCTACTGATGTGTGCCCAGGGGAAGAGAGACTGAGAAGCAGAAATAAACGATGAAGAAAGAAGTTTCTGTTCCAATTTCAACACAGATCCTGTTGTTCCAGGTCCAGGTGCTAGTTGACATTTTTCTTTTTTCTTTGTTTTTTTTTTATTTTATTATTATTTTTTTTTTATTTTTCAGTTTGATCATCTAACCTCCTTTTGGATTCTGTGTGTGATTATATCCCTTCCGGCCTCAGCTAGTTTGAGTTGGGTTTCCATCACTGGCAACATGAGTCCTTATTGACACGTGGCCCATGGGGAAGCACTTGCCATTTATGTGTGCATCAAGTATTTATAGGATTCCTCCTATAAATGTGCATGACATTGCTCATGGCTACAAGGCCACTGGGCAGTAAAGCATGGATAAGAGGGCTCTATTCAGAGATTTGGGGTATAGACAGGACCTATCTTGAGGGGATAGGTCTGTGTGAGCTTATCATAGACACTTAAGGATAGAAGGAACTTCCCTAATATGTCACCTAGTGTTCTTGTTTCTGGGGTTGAACTCATGACCTTCAAGGCCAATTTTACCATCTTATCTTCATCTTAGAGGATGAACATGAGTATCTCTAGATCTCAGAGAAAATCTTTCCTGACCTCTTGAGCCACTTACTCTATGTCCTTTGATTAATACAGTACCTGGTACATGAGAGGTACTTCATAATGTGAGCTGAATGAATGGATGCATGCATGCATGCTCATATCCTCTGAGCTCACTCCTGTTTCAAAGCTGAGAGGGAAGATGCAACATCTTTCTCAGATGTGTCCTAGCAATCCCAGAATCAGCATTCCCTTCTCTTTCCAAAGTTCTCAGTGGTTGCTCTGACCCTGTGACATGTCTGTGTTTAAGCTCTCAGACTGGTATCTAGGTGAAGGTCTCCATATTTCCCCATACTCTACTCTGTATCCCCTTTTCAGGAGGAAAATACACAGAAGGAGGGTTTAGGTACCAAAGCCCAAGGTAAACTCCACTCCTCAACTGAGCCAAGTCCTGTCTATCATTCAAGTCAAATAAGCTGATGTCTTCTCTGTTTTCCCTGCTGTCTCTTTCTTTCTTTCTTTCTTGATTTCCTCTGCCATGAATCCACCCTATGTCCCCTGCACACGTGTACATGCAAAACTGATCCTGTCTTTTCACTCACTGACTTAGAGGACTCAATAACTGCTGAGAGAATGTGGAATGAATAAGACTAATTGGATACACTCATTTAGTTTTAGTCTCAGTTAGATGGTTCGCTTTTAAAGAGTTTAGTAACTCATAGGGGAGGTGACACTTCAGGGAATGAAATGAATGGACCAAAGTGCTGAAGTGCATGGAGGTTTGAAGAATATGAGGAGAGATTCTCAGAAGAGATGACATGGTACTGAACTTGAAGGAAATGAATATATTTATACCTCGTCAAGAAGTGGGTATATCTATCAGGATGCTTTTAGAATTACAAGTAACAGAAAACAAAATCACAAAGAGAGGTAGGGAAGGCTTCTGGGCTGATTGATTTAGCAGCTTCATGACATAACCCAAGACTCAGGTTATTTCTTCCACTCTAGTTCTGTCATCCACAGTGTTGATCATATATTTTTTTTTTTTTGGAGAGGTTTTTGCTACAGGGAGCATGCGCTCACCAGAAAGACAGAGAGAGACAGAGACAGAAAGCGAGAAATCACCCCCCAGGGGTGATGGCCATGCCTCAATCCCTTCTCCTCCATTCTCCTCTTGGGATCTTGGGCATGCACGCACAGGCACCCAGCCTGAGTTTAAGCCACTGGGTCTGGGACTTGAACCATGATTGACTCTATGGGAGTCCAGGAACATAGTCATTATGCCAACTTCTGGTCCCAGTGTTGATTGTATTCTATAGTCAAATGATGGTTGTCAGCAACATCGGAGACTACGTGTGTCCTCATTCTTTAGTGGAGAGAGAGGCATCTCTTTCCCAAGGATGGATAATAATTTTGGCAATTTTAAGAATCTGCCAGTGCTAGTCTATTGTGTTATTTAATAACTAAATAGCTTAAATGGAATGATTTATGAAAACAGAAGGTCATTTAGCTCATGACTTTGGAGGTCATAAACAGATTCTCTATTTTCTCAACACTATTATAATGACTCACCAGATTTCAATATATGAAGTTTGGGAAACACATGCAAATCATAGCATTCTACTTCTGGCCTCCTAAGTTCATATCTTTTTTTTTTTTCTTTTGAAAAGGTTTTTGCTATAGGGCACATGTGCTTACCAGAGAGACAGAGAGAGACAGAGATAGAAAGGGAGAAATCACTCCCCCACCCAGGGGGGATGGCCATGCTTCAATCCCTTCTCCTCCATTCTCCTCTTGGGATCTTAGGCACGCATGCACATGCACCCGGAGTGAGTTTAAGCTGCCGGGTCCAGGACTTGAACCGCTGTCGACTACATAGGAGTCCAGCGACATAGCCATTACACTAACTGCTGGTCCCCTAAGTTCATGTCTTTTTAAAATACAAAATGCATCCATTTCATCCCAATAGCACAGAAAGTCTTGATCCATTCTAACACTGGTTTGAAGGTCCAAAGTCCATCTACAAGCCTGTGAAATCAAAACAGAGCACATGCTTTCAAAATACAATGATGGAATAGGCATAAGATTACCATTCCAAAAGAAAAAAAAAAAAAAAGAAAGAGTAGAAGGATTCAAACAAATTTGAAACTTTAGAGGGTGATGTTGAATGTTAGAGCTTGAGAATAATTTTTCACTCTATGGATGTACTGGTGCAAGGGTTGGGACCCTAAAGTGCCAGGCAGACTTACATCCATAACTTTTCTGGACTCAACTCATGTTTCAGCTCTCTCAGTTTAGAGTCTTGTGCCTGCAAGTTCCCCAGGCTCATTGCACACTGGTTGCTCTACAATTCTGTGGTCTTGAGGGTAGTCTCTGGTGTACTCCCTGAAAGAGCTCCATTCCACATTTCTGCATGGCATCCCCTAGTAGGTACACTCAGTGGTTGCTCTGACCCTGTGACATGTCTATGTTTAAGCTCTCAGGCTGATATGTAGGTGAAGGCCTCCACACTTCCTGAATTCTGAGTCTTCAAAATGACCTTCACATGCATGCCACTAAGGTCTGCTGCTTACATACTCTGGAATAGCAAGTAGAGAAGCAGCCTTATCAGTGGGTCCAACTGCACCTGGGGCTACTTGAACAACTGGAACCAAAGAACACTGCACTGAATGTGGGGAACAGAGTCCTGAGGAGGTTCAGGGCAGTGATCTCACACTTTGCCCCTTTCCTCCTTTCTTTGGCCTTTGGTGAGATGTGAAGCCTCAAATATCTCTGAAATGCTCTTAGGGCCCTTTCCCCATTGTCTTGACAAATAGCATCTGGATCTCTTCTGTTATTGCTAATTTCTTTAACCATTGTTCACTGGGCTACTCTTATCATGCTAAACATGCTTTTTAAGCTTTTTTTTTTTTTTTTTACATGACCAGGTTATGCATCTTTCAAAATTCCCACTCTACTTCCCTTTTAATTATCTAGTCTGTCTATAAGTCATCTCACTGATCTTCCATTTCACTGTAAGCTGTTAGAGGTAACCATGCAGCTGTTTCTCTATTTTGTTTAGAAATTCCATTTGCCAGATATTCATTATTCTTAAACTCAACATTCCACAAAGCCTTGGGGCATGGACACAATACTGCCAAGTTACTTGCAATGTTGTAACAAGGATGACTTTTTCTTTAATTTCCAATTTGACATTCCTCATTTTCCTCTAAGCCCTTATGAAAATGGCTTTTACTATCTATATTTCTTTTAGAATTCTCATCATAGCTGCTTAACCAATCTCTAGGAATTTCAAGCTTTCTTTAGTCTTCTCATCTTCTGACTCCTTCATCAGAATATAGGCTTTTTCTATCCTATTTCAAACTTTGTCAAACTCTGCTCATTAACCAATTCCAAAGTCACTTCCACATTTTTAGGTATTCATTATTGAAGTAACAGCCCCACTTCTGTGGTACTAGTTTTCTATTTTAGTCCATTGTGTTGCTTAATAACTAAGTCACTGAAAATGAGTGATTTATGTAAGAATAGAAATTTACTTAATTCACATTTTTTGGAGATCCAGGGTCAAGGGCTTGCATCTGGTGAAGGTCTTCTTGCTGGTGGATAAAATGGAAAGGAGCATCACAAGGCAAAGCAGAGCAAGAGCAAGTATGTCTGTGTCTGTGTCTTCTTATTAACTTAGGAGTATCGAATAATGGTGGCCCCACCATGACATCCAGTTTCTTCCCAAGGGTCCACCTTTTGACACCATAATCATATTAAGTCTCCACACTCTCAGCACTGTTTCAATGGATAGCTAAGTTTCAATACATGAATTTTGAGTTGACACATTCAAACTATAGCGCTGCCCCTGGACCAATAAGTCATCATGGCAATCTCTTGTATTGATTTGCTTAGTTAGTAGGACCTGCCCCTTGGGAGGATAAGATCAGCTCCCCCTGAGCTACTGGAGGGAGATACTAGAACCAACTAGAGGCTAGAGAGGAGATGGGGGAGATAGGTAGGCGATTATGAGGGTCCATGCCAGGGGAAGGGATGATCTGTAGAAGTGTATTTATGGCTGAAAGAACAGCCTAAGTCAGTGTTTGGTGTCAGGAAGGGATGCTATGTTTGGGAGAATGGCAGGAGCCAGGTAGATGGGGGAGGATAGAGGAAAAACTGAGAAGCAAATGCCCAATAGGTGTGTTTTGAAGGCCATACCAAGAAATAGGCTCTCCCAAGGAGAGTTGTTTCTGTTGACAGGAGGAGGGGAACTGAAATTGTGCTGGGCAAGACCAAATCATCCTTCCCTGGATTCACTTGGCAATACTCTCTGTGGAATTAATGTATGAGTGGGTTAGGTTTGGTATGCTCATTCAAGGCTGGGGCATGTATTTCCCAGAATTACCTTCTCTGTGGGATTCTGAGTGAGGGTTGGCCAAAGTAGAATTACATGAGATTTGGAATATAGAAGCAAAGAATTCATCAGTCTCAGAAAGTCATGGCAGCCAGACATGATGGCAGACCCAGAGGTGCCCAGCGGGTTCCAGAGTCCAGTTCATCTTCCCAACTCCTGACTTGGCCTATAAGAACAATGGCAGCACAAAACACTTACCAGGCTGGACTGGAGATCCCCAGTTGTCCCAGAAGTAGCAGCATCCATGAGCTCCTCCTTCCTTCCCACCTTCCCACCTGTTCCAGTGCTATGGTGTCTTTCTCTGGTCCTCTCCTAGGTCTTTACCTGGCCAGCCCAAGCCACTTCTGTGTAAGTTTTAAAAACTCACATCTAAATCCTATAGGGAATCCCTAGTTTTCTAACACTTACCCACCCAGGGGTACCATTCTTGGTAGTAAGTGATAGTATCTCAAGGTAATGGTCTCAGAGAGGCTGGAACATGTGGTATGTTGGCACAGACTGTTAGATGCAAATTCCGATTCTCCATCTACATGCTGTGCAAACTCAGGTGAATGTTCTACCACTCTGAGGCTCAGCTTCCTCCTCTTTGAAGAAAGGATTAGAATAGGTCACTGTTTCAATGGGTAGCTAAGTTTCAATACAGGAATTTTGAGCTGACACATTTGAACTATAGCACTGCCCCTGGACCAATAAGTCATCATGGTAATCTCTTGTATTGATTTGCTTAGGTTAGTAGGACCTGCCCCTGGGAGGATAAGATCAACTCTCCCTGAGCTTCCCAGAGTGGTGGGAAGAGACCATGAGTTAACAATATAGTGCACTTTGAACACTGCCCACAACTTAGTAGGTGCTATGTAAGTTTTAGCTGCTCTTCTCACCAGCTTGCCATGTTTTAGGCACAGGCCCAGGTGTTCACACAGGTGCTCATTCATTTAATCTCCCCAACAATCCTATGAGAGTGGTACTGCTATTAACCCCACTTACAGAGTCACAGAGAGGCTATTAGGTTGGAACATATGAAATTGCTAGTTTGTAGGTCAAACATAGTTCTGTTAGTGACTGCATGTGGCTCACAGCTAGCATGACTGCGGGTCTCAAAGTTGGGCAAGCTGCCCAAGCTATGCAGCCTGCACATTTCCGGGAGCACCTACTGGGCGCTAGGGAGACTGTGTGTCCTCTGTTACAACACTTATAATATTACAGCGGGGCTATTTATGTGACAAACACTGTGCACACGGAAGAGAAGACTATGGGCTATTTTAAACACCTTTCCTCTACACCTTCACTCACTCCTTCAGTATCCAGCATAGGTGTCACCTCCTCCAAGAAGCTCTCCTTGACTTCCTTGCCAGAGGAATCAATCTCTGTGAAGACTCAGAGGCAGGAAAGGACCCTGACAGCTTGGGGTCAGTGGGAAGTTTTGCATGATTGGTGTCAGGTACACTTGTAAGGAGAAGCTGGAAAGGAACCTGAGCCTTTAGTCCTGGGGGAGTTTGGCTTCATTGTTGCCAAGAGATATGCCCCCAGGGCCAGCTCTTCTTATCTCTGAAATGGCCCTGCCTCTGCTCTCTTTATCTGTGCCTGTTCTCAGGCCTGCTGACAGGGTGTTCCATGGTGAGAGCAAATCCCAGGAACCTGAAATGGCCTGTCTGGCAAGAGGCAGACATCTTCAAGACCCACCTGCTGGGACCAGTGGTTAGCGTAATGGCTATGTTGCTGGACTCCCATGTAGTTGACTGCGGTTTGAGTCCCGGACCCTGTGGCTTAGACTTACGCCGGGCACGTGTGTGTGCATGCCCAGGATCTCGAGAGGAGAATGGAGGAGAAGGGATTGCAGTGATTTCTCGCTTTTTGTCTCTATCTGTCTTTCTGGCTGGGCAAGCTGCCCAAGCTATGCAGCCTGCACATTTCCGGGAGCACCTACTGGGCGCTAGGGAGACTGTGTGTCCTCTGTTACAACACTTATAATATTACAGCGGGGCTATTTATGTGACAAACACTGTGCACACGGAAGAGAAGACTATGGGCTATTTTAAACACCTTTCCTCTACACCTTCACTCACTCCTTCAGTATCCAGCATAGGTGTCACCTCCTCCAAGAAGCTCTCCTTGACTTCCTTGCCAGAGGAATCAATCTCTGTGAAGACTCAGAGGCAGGAAAGGACCCTGACAGCTTGGGGTCAGTGGGAAGTTTTGCATGATTGGTGTCAGGTACACTTGTAAGGAGAAGCTGGAAAGGAACCTGAGCCTTTAGTCCTGGGGGAGTTTGGCTTCATTGTTGCCAAGAGATATGCCCCCAGGGCCAGCTCTTCTTATCTCTGAAATGGCCCTGCCTCTGCTCTCTTTATCTGTGCCTGTTCTCAGGCCTGCTGACAGGGTGTTCCATGGTGAGAGCAAATCCCAGGAACCTGAAATGGCCTGTCTGGCAAGAGGCAGACATCTTCAAGACCCACCTGCTGGGACCAGTGGTTAGCGTAATGGCTATGTTGCTGGACTCCCATGTAGTTGACTGCGGTTTGAGTCCCGGACCCTGTGGCTTAGACTTACGCCGGGCACGTGTGTGTGCATGCCCAGGATCTCGAGAGGAGAATGGAGGAGAAGGGATTGCAGTGATTTCTCGCTTTTTGTCTCTATCTGTCTTTCTGGCAAGCATACGCACCCTATGGTAAAAACCTCTCCAAATTAAAAAAAGACCCACCTGTTCACGGCTGAGTCCATAGGCCTTTCCCAGGTGGCTGAGCACCTTGGCCTCAGCACCAGGAATTTCAGGCTACCCCATCTCCTACCCTCTGTATCTTCTGGACCTGACTCCTCCTTGAACCCAATCCTGTGACTTTGTTCCAGGAAGCACAGGCCCCCCAGGCTGCCCAGCTTGGGTTTGGTTTCCCTTCTACCTCTTAAGCCACTCTCAGTGCCCTTGGCACACCCTGCACATGCCGTCCCTGTGTCTGTCCTGTGCTCCTTCCTTAGGGACAGGATCAGCTCTCTCTCGTCTGGGGTGGGGGATGGGACAGAGTGTACCAAAACAGGCTCTCCCTCAGGGTTTGCCCAAGTCTGCTTGGGAGAGCCAGGGGTAACAAGGATGCCCTTTCCCTTCCCTGTGTTAAAAACTTGAACTCAGTCTGGCCTTTCTGGCAGGAGTCCTTCTCGGCCCTTCCTAGCCCATTTCCTGCTCTGTAAAACAGGGCTTACAGATGGCACCAACCTCAAAGGCAATGGGTGCTGATAAATGTTTAATGCTGGCTCTCAGAAATCGGAAGTTGGTCGGCAGTGTTTGTGTTGAGTAAGGTGAGCGTGAAACAACGAAGATGTCTGTACAAACATTGCTCGTTTGTCAAAGGCATGAGTGACATTGCTGAATTGGATGATAGTTTTTGAATACAGAAAAACATTTTCCTCTGTTATTCATGAAGTAGCAGCTACAGATGCAGGCACACTTTCATGTTTCATTTGCATGATTAATATTTTCTTCGTCACTTTCTTAAGTGTAGGAAAAAACAACAGCAACAAAAAATCAAGCCCTGATTTGTAGCCTTTGTTGATTTCTATTGTGACATTACCAAACACAGATTTGGAAAGAGATACTCATAGCCGTCATTATATAGCATTTCCACCACACAGACACAATAGATGTGAATAACCCCAAGAACACAGAGAACAATAAAACACAGTGAGATAATTGGGAGGTGATGAGTATTTTGAGTATTTATTACTTTTGTTTTTGGTATAAAGTATTTAATTATGAGTTTATGTAATTTAATTTTTAAATACTAGCTGTATTTAATATCCAGCTTGTAAAATTCTTGAAAATTTAACAACTGGATGTTGTGAGCTGGTTTGAGCTGGCCCCGGCAGGCTACCGCAGGGTTATTGTAGGGAATAAACAATTTAATGCTTTCAAAATGCTCAGAAAATCCTGCCATTCTGAGTAAGCCCTCAATAAATGTAAGATAATCTTCTTGTTTACTATTATTAATTTCAGTTGGGAACTTTGACGCCAGGAGTCAGGAGCTGGGGTCAGTGTATCTTCCCACTACATGTAGTTCCACCTGAGGACAGGGACTGTTTGTATAGTTCTGTGCTCTCCCAGCATCTAGCTAGGGCTGGCATGGAGAAGGTGCCGGGTTCATGCTCACAGAGTAGGCAGTTTTGCAACTTGCTCTGGATGGAGGTCTTGAGGTCCATTTCACTTTGGCTGACCTGTGGCTGTGCCTGGATCCTTCCTGGCATCACAAGCCACAGATGCTGCCAGGCTGGCTTGTGGGTTTTCCCCTGGGCTGCTCTGGAAAATCTTACAGGAAAGTGTGTATGCCGAGAGTCCTGCTTCTCATGTGGTGACCTGGGATAGGGATAGAAGGCAGATCTCCTAGGCTCCCTGCCTGCCTCCTGCTCCTTAATGAGACCTGAGCTATTTACAAGTTTAGCTAAAGCCTGGCAGTGTTGGGATTGAAGAAGCTGCAGAAAGTGGCTCAGTTCCCATCTTTCTGGGATCAGTGGATCTGCCACTCTGTGCAGGGAAAGCATGTACTTAAAGTGCCTAAATCCTGCCCAGATTCTGCTGGGGAGAGACATGATAGGAGAGGGAAGCAGAGAGGTTTACTCAGGGCCTGATAAATGTAGTGTGAATGCTTATTTTTTACACACAAACATTCACCCTGGTCCCATGGATTATGGACCTGGATGGTGCTAGCTTTTGGGGATATAGACAATAAGCCATGGCATCTGCTCCCAGGGAGGTTGTAATATAGTAAAGAGAAGCAAAGAACGAACAGGAAAGGCTGCCACCAAACACTGTAAAGTGCCCCTCACCCAGTTCCAACTGCACAGGTCAGGGAGGGACAGAAAGGCTCGGTGGAGGGCAATCCTGGTTTGCTCGATACAAGAAGAACAGGTGCTCGCCAGATGGTGAAGGGACCCTGGCAATGGTGCTGGGGCTGGGAGGTGCCACATGGACATAGGGAGGTTGGGCCAAAGGGACCAGTGTGACTCGGGCAGGTCGTGGAAGGGTACAGGGCAGGGCTTAGTGGAGGAGCTGTGCAGCGGCAACAGTGAAGAGGGTCACCCTTCAGGGAGCACGCCAGAAAGAGACTGGAAATGAATGGGCCATAGGTGAAGGAAAACGAGGAGGCAATAATGGCTCCCCACAGAGTAAAGTGTACATGAAGACTTGGGCACGAGCAGTTTATCTGCAAAGTGATAAGAAAGCTGGAGTGAGGAAGAAGAAAAAGGGACAGGCAGGAGGGAAGGCCAATAAAGGATGCATAACTGAGCGGGCAGCTAGGGCTCAAGATCATGGGACCTCTAAGGAATTGTGAGGAACCTTCTCCTTCCCAAGGCTGGGTGTTCACCCCGCAGCTCCCACTTCCCATGGTTGATGGTGACTTCCTAGGGGCATGTGCTCCCCCATGTTCTAGTCATGTCTGCATTTGAGCCATAGGGTCTGGTTTAAAGGACACCTCGAGACAGAGAGGTACAGAGTCACGTCTGCACCCCTAAAGTGAAATGCTGGTAGCAGGCTCTCTGGTTGTAGCAGTCTGTCCAGGAGGTAGCATTGATTTCAGCCCAGAATGAACAAGAAAGTTTGGGAAACCTAGAATTGAACTCGCTGTGTAATCTCGAGCAAGCCCCCTCCCTTCCTGGGAGGCTTGAAGCTGTCATCTGTACTATGGGTGCTTACGAGTGAGGAGGGCCTCAACCCTATTGCCCTTATGATGCGTATCTTTGGAGATTACTGGATGTGCCAAACCCCAGGAGAAGAACCCTGAAGTAGAGAGGTACCCCCTCTGTTAACCCACTTGGTTTACAGCTGCCTTGTGCTGAGATGCTTCCTGCCCAGAGGTTGGCAGGGGTGTTGGGGTACAGCATGGCTGACAGATAGCATATCTCTCCCTTGCTTCATTGCCAAACTAATGTCATCGACTGTGGCTAGTCTGTGGTGGCCAAGCTTGTGCGAAGCTAATGGCTGCAATTACGTGTGGCTGAGTTGATGGGTGGGACGAAGTGTGATGGAAAGAAGTTAAATATAGTGTGCCAAGCCCAGTTACACCCTGTCCCCTGAGAGAGAGCTGGGGTAGGGGAGCTTAGACAGGGACTGGTCCACCTCCAAGTGTTGTAGAGCAAGTGGGTAGGGCCTAGAGAGGGCATGGCTTCTTCTTTAGGTTACACAGCAAATTGGAGGTAGAATAGAAGCAAAGCTTCTATATCCAGTCTTTTCACTGTGCCCCACTGCCTCTTGCAAGTTGGTATCCAGTAATTCTGAGGACAGGGGGAAAGAACTAATAAAAGAAAGAGAGGGAAATTGGAAAGTTGATTAGATGGTGGGAGTAATAAGAAATGAGGAGCCTAGTGATGGTCCCACTAACCCCAACCAGGATATATGAACACAAAGGTGCAGGCCTTTGGCAGGGCTGGGGTCCAGCTGTGTCTGCCCTGGAACCAGCAGTGGAAGGTGCAGGGGGAGTCTGGGGTACTGTCTTTGCCTCAACCCCAACTTTGCCTTCCTGGATCCAGACCATCTATTCTTCCTGGTCACTGGGGTAGCTGTGTGCTCCAAGCCAGTCAGAGCCCTTTTTGCAAATAGAGGTGGCTGCAAAGAGATTTTTCTTAATCCCTTTCTGTACTAATTTGTTGAAGATATATCCCAGAGATACCCGTGGCATCCTATTTCATCCTATTGAGAGCCTGAAACTGAAGACTAAGTCAATGGAGAAAAGCAGATGGAAGATGGCAAGGGCATCCTAGGATACTTGAGTGCCTGGATCCCACTGTTCCTGAGGCGAGGTCTCCCCTATCTATGAGAATGCTGGTTCACTTGAGGTTTTGTAGCATCCTAAAGTGCTCTGGCTTATCTGTGGAGCTGATAATCCTTGTTCAGTCTTTCTACAGGTTTTCAAAAATACAGTGTCCTGCCTGTTGGCTGCAGCTAGTCAGGAGCCAATCTTTATTATTATTATTTAAAATTATTTATTTATTTATTATTATTTTAATTTGCTGTAGGCACACATGCTCATGAGGGAGAGAAAGACAGACAGAGAGAGAGAGAGAGAAAGTGAGAAAGCAAGCCACCAGGTCTGGGACTGGTGGCCATATGGGAGTCCAGTGCCTTAACCAGCACACCACCTGCTGGTCCCGAATTTTTTATACATTCAATATACATCATTTAGGATGTAAAGAAAATTTATCCAACATGAAATACACCTCAGACCAGTTCAGTTTAGCATACTACACATGTGATCATCAACAGGTAATAAACCACTTCTGTGTCCCACATATGTCAAGGGTCCGTCTTTGAGAAGACTTCCCCCAAGTCCAACTCAGCCCATATGTGGGAAGATGGGTAACACAGAAAGAACAGGAAGGACGGAAACACGTAATTGTTGGACTTCATGTGGGCTCTCTCATCTTCTCTCCATATAAAATACTGTTCTATGATAAAAGCAAGAAGGAAAGCCCTACTTTACAGATTAGAAAATCAAGGCATGTGCTTGGCTCCTTCTGCTCCTGGGAATCAGTGTCTAAGCCCAGGCCAGTCTTCAGACTCACCTGCTCTAATGTCTAGGCCGAGCTGATGTGCTAGGGCCCAGCCCACAGTCTCTTTCCCAGAACTTTCTTGAGATTTAGAACTGGCCAGGCTTTGTGTGATTAGAATCACTGCATATTAGTGCCTGGAGGAATCTTCCGGATAGAGGAGGGGGAGGGTGTTGGTGGGAAAAACACTTGGCCAGGATCACACTGCCATGTGGTTGCTGTGTGCTGGGCATGGAAAGAGACGCAGGAAACTCAGGCTCAGGACCCAGAAGCTCCTGCCACTGCTGCTAGCTGTCACACTGCTTCCTGCCTGGCCCATCGGTGTCCCCAGCAGGTGACCTTGAACAGGGTCCCTGGAGCTAAATAGTTTGTCCTAGTATCAGACTGACATGACAACCAGGCTCTACAGTCTGGTGACATTTTATCCAGGAGTATTAAGAATATAAAAGGGTTAGATTCAAGGACATACATCTTTGCAGAAGGTTCTGGAACTTTCCTCTTGCATTTTTTTGGTATATGTATTTTGTTGTCATGTCTCCTGTCAGCTATAAAATCCAGGTCTGTGCCTCTGCTTGTGGATGGAGAATTTGCTCTAAAGAAATAATGTAGAGTGGCCCATGCTGTAAATTGCTCTGGGATAAGGAATGTACACTGGCTTTTTTTTTTTTTTAAGTTTTTGTCATAGGGCATGTACACTTGTCAGAGAGAGTCAGAGAGAGATAGAGAAGAAGGCAAGTGAGAAATCATTTCCCCAGAAGGGATAGCCATGCCACAATACCTTCTCTTCCATTCTCCTCTCAGGATTTGGAATGTGCACACACATGCACCCGGAGTGATTTTCAAGCCTGAAGGTCCAGGGCTTGAACTGTGGTTGGCAACGTGGAAGTCCAGCACCACATCACCTGTTGGCCCCAACCACTGGCTTTTTTTTTTTTTTTTTGAGAGTTTTTTTTCGCTATAGGGCACGTGCGCTTGCTAGACAGACAGAGAGAGACATAGAAACAGAAAGCGAGAAATTACCTCCCAGGGACGATGGTCATGCTGCAGTCCCTTCTCCTCCATTCTCCTCTCGGGATCTTGGGCACGCACGCACACGCGCCCGGCGTGAGTTTTAAGCCACCGGGTCTGGGATGCGAACCGCGGTCGACTACATGGGAGTCCAGCAACATAGCCATTATGCTAACTGCTGGTTCCCGAACCACTGGCTTTTTAATAACCCCTCTGCTTGGCCATGCTTTGTAAAAGCTTTGTCACTAATCTAGGTAGCTGACTGAGCATGAAAAAGTCACCCCATTTCCCCCATCATCCTCTATTCTGCGGACCAGAGTCAGAAAGCTCTGATCTGCTCCAGCTTTCATGGCTCGCCAGCAACAAGCCCCACACTCATGCCTTCCCCCTTGCTGAGGACTTTCCCTGCAATGTATTCTCGTTTTCACCTGCCCAAAGCCCAACACCTCCAACCAGAATGCTGTCTTCCTAGCAGTCAGACATGATCCATGTGGAGGTCCCTAACAGAGGTCTTTTTCTTTTTCTTTTTCTTTTTTTTTTCCTATGGAGCACATGTACTCACTGGAGGCACAGAGAAAGAGGAAGTGAAAAATCACTCTGCAGAGCGGATGGCCACACTGCTATCCCTTCTCCTCCATTCTCCTCTTGGGATTTTGGGCATACAGGCACATGGGCCCCGTATGAGTTAGGAGCCTCTGAGTCTGAGACTCGAACCTCAGTTGGCCATGTGGAAGTCCAGTGCCTTAACCACTACACCACCTGCTGACCCCCCAACAGAGGTCTTTGAAAACATAGAAAGAAAGGCATGAGGAAGACAGAGCACTGGATGTGGGGTCAGAGAATCTGAATTTGAAATCTGGACTGTGCCAGTATTTGCTCAGCCAAGCTGCTTCATCTCCTTGGCTCCCCCAGCTTTTGTCCTCTTGCTTGGGCCAGAACATACCTCTCTTTCACCCTCACTTGTTAGGAGAGCTGGATGCCAGGGAGCAGGGGGATGGGACAGTATGCAAGAACTCTGTGCGCAGATCAGGCCAGTATCTGGTGCACGGAGCCCTCACTGGCACTTCTAGCCTGAAGGAATGCAGGGAAGCAGGGAACCAGAGAGCCGTGTGACAGGTGGGACAGCAACTGAGGATTTAATGAGATGACGAGTCAGACACCTCCAATTCCTGATGCCATGGAGAGCCTCTCTCCCATCCCTGGGACCACACGGTGCTAACTGCTCGTGAAGTGCAACTTGTCCCCGGCGATCATCTGTCTTGCTTCCCAGCACCAGCCTCTCAGGAAATCCAGGCAGCCCCTCTGTGCGCTGACGTGCCATCCTCCCAGCTCGCTCAGTCGCTAACAGTGTCTAGCAGGGCATCTTGTTTTCATGTTGGCAGCATGCAGGTGCTTCAGTTGGTGCTCCCAACAGGGACTAGAGGAGAAGGAGGTGGCTAGGGGTGATGGAGCCTGGCTTTGGGGTTCCTGACGCTGCAGCAGACAGGCGAAATGAGACAGCCTCTGGCTGCACAGGTCTGAGGAGGCTCGCTTTTCAGTCTGCAAGCCTGCTCAGTGCCTTGTTCCCCAATCAGTATCCCGGGTGCCTTATGAGCTGGGCAGCCTTGGGTGTGGCTACTGAGAAGGGCACAGACAGCTATAGTCATCGCTTTGAGAACAGAAGGTTGATAATCCAGGGATGCAGAGTGTACAATGGGAGCCCATCCTGCCTTCCTTTGTCCACGTGCTCACATGCACCATTCCCCGCCAGGTTTCTGCCAGCCCTGGGCACTCAGTTGGGAGCAGGAAACATCGCCTCAGTCTCTCTCATCCTCTTTGTGGAAGCCTGCCGTGTCTCTCACCTGGATTATATAGCCAGGGCAGATCAAGCCATGCAGTGAAATTAGCAGACTCTGGAGCAAGACCACCTGGGCTCAGCTCTCAGCTCTGCTACTTGCTTGGTTTGTGACTTTGGGCAAGAAACTTACTGGCTCTGTGCCTCAGTGTGCTCATCTGTAAAATGGGAGTAATGATAGTCCCTAATTTATGCAACGTCAGGACATTTATCGGTAAGAATAACGTTGGTATGCTGCTTCTTAATCACTCTCTTCTAAACACCCTCCACCACACACCCTGTCTTTCTAGAGTTTTGAGTGTGATCATGGAAAAGTCATTCTAAGGTTCTTCTTGGCATAAAGTCCAAATTTTTCTATGGCCTTCAGACTCCTGCCTTTCTACCCCTGATCACATTTCCCAGTGCATTTCCATGCCCACTCCCCTCCTCTCTCTTCCTTATACCATCCCAGATGGCCTGCCTGCCCTTAGCTAAACTTGCTATTTCTTCTTTTTACCTGCTCTACCTGGGGAGGAGGAGGATGTGCTTCCCTCCTTATCTCCATGCAGACCTCCATGGCTCCTCTGAGAGCAGCTTCAGACCTGTGTTTAAAGGTAGAGAAGCCCTCCCTGATTTCCCCTCCACCCTCTTCCTAGACTGTACTCCCATTGACTCTGGCCACCCAGGGGCTTACTGCACTGAGCTGTGTATTACCACTGTCTGAGTGAATGTCTTCATTGACTCCTGTGTCTCCTGGCCATGTCAGAACCCTCTTTGGGCCATGATACGAGATGGCCAAGCCATATGGAAAGGCCACATGAAGGTGCTCTCGTGGACAGCCTCAGCCAGGGTTCCGCCTCCCAGCCCAGCATGTGAGTGAGCCATCTAGGAAGCTTAGCCCTGTTACACCTTCAGTGACTTCAGCCCTGGTGGACATCTGACTGCAATCCATGAGAGACCTGGAGCATGAATGCCCAGCTGAGCCCAGTCAGTCCGTAGGAACATGAGAGGTGGTGAGAAATACTTGCTTCAGGTTACTGAGCTTTGTAGTGGCAATAGATAACAGAATATTGGTCTTAGTGCCTGTTAGAGAAAGACAGTGACTGCTGATCACTTTCCTGTCCCAAGGAGGACTCCAGAGGGCCTTAGGCCTATGATTACTCAGAATGTGGAGGAAGGCCCTGGGTGGTGGGAACCACATGATCTCTACTATAAAGCTCATTAGCCTCTGAGATCTTTCCTCTGATTTGTAGACTGGCCTGGGGCAAAAGGTAGAGGGGATCTAATTTCCTTAGACTGTGGAAAATGACCAGGATTCAAGTGCACAGGTATAATGCTTCTACTCAGTCCCATCCTGGTCCCTGCTTGGCCCAGGCCTCCATGAAATGCCCTTGATGCTCACTACATCAAAGGAGGAAGTAAAGAAATGGAGCACCCAAAGTCTGTATCGGGTGGTGAGCTTCATTATTTCATTTGCCCTTCACCACAAGGTGGGAAGAGAGGCATTATCCCCATTGTGCAGAGGAGGAAGCTGGGTTAGAAAGGGTCAGGGATACATCTAAATGTAAGCTAGTGGTAAAGCTGAGAAATATCAGGGCAGCCACTCTATTGTTGAGGATGTTGAAATAGTCTTGAAGATGCTGGGAAGGTTCCCAGGGCCACTCTTCATCCCTAGCTGCTGGTCAGTGTCTAAAATCCCCTCTTTATTGCTTTGTTGCTTTAGCTTAAATCCTGGATCCTGCAATGCTAATCTCTCTGGGAGGGTGATGTATTAAGATGTTATTCACTGCTTACCCCCGACAGAGTGAGGCCCAGTGTCTTTCATGAGAGTCTGTTTCATTGGGAGGGAGAGTGGGGCAGAAGAGCTGTGTGCAGGGTGGGACCAAAACAGACTTATGGCCCAGGCTCTTCTCCATCCTTCCCAGATGGAGCTAGAGGGTGAGGTTGGAAAATCAACCTCAGCACTTGGCAGGAGACAAGCCCCTCCCCTGCCTGAGGTGGAGCTTCCTCAAGCCCAGTGGCAGTTCTAGAGAATGTGTTTCTCCAGCTGATGGAGTCCATCCCTGGCATGGAGATAGGCACGTTCTTTCTCCTCATCTACTTCCCCCACATTTGGCTAGCTTCCTTCCAAGACTCCTGGGAGAGCTGTGTTTAGTTCTGGGCTCCAAACTCAAGGAGCAGCATTAAGCAACTGGCACAAGGCCAGAGCAAGCAGCCAGGGTGGGTGGAGAGCAGATGCCAATTCTGGATGGAGGAGTGTGAGGGTCCCTGTGGGCAAGAGTCTGGTGGTCTGAAGAGCGAGCCATCCTGAGGATGCTAGGCAGCCTGAACACATGCTCCCAATTCTGCTCTTTGAGATTGCCCAAGTCCTGGGAGGCAGAGGCTACTCAGTATGATGGGTAGTGAGCACCCTGTCACTGGAGGTGGTAGAGTAGATGACCTCATGCCTATTGGGCTCTGCAGAATTCTCCCATGAAGGAAAAGGGGTGGGATGACCTCGAGGTTTCCTTACAGTGCTTGGATTTCAGGCTCTCAGAAGGACAAGGCAACCAGGTCCAAGTGGGCTGAAGGAGGGGAGCAAAGTAACCTGGTTGTCTTGGTACTCACTTCAACCTTCCCACTCCCCTGTCCACTGCTCTTTTGGTTGTCTAACTTCCATTGGCCAAAGAGGCCTTGCTTCTCTCTTTCTTTTTTCTATCTTCTCTTTCTCTGTACCATTCATTCAACAAATATGATTGAGCACATACAACGCTGGGCATAGTACTAAGTCTTGGGGGACCCAGGGTTGAAAATACAGTCTCTACTTGTGTGGCCAAGCAGTGGGGAGCTCCTGTAGGATGGAAGAAGGGAGTGGTGGCTGAGTTTTCAGGGAAGAAAGGAGAAGGTGGAAGGTGGGGTAGGAAGTGAGGACAGTATGTAGGTTGGCAATGATGTGGGCATCCTGAGAGGATGGCAATAGGGTTAGGAAGAGTGGCTGGACTCAAATCAGAGAGTAGGAAAACTCGATAGAGCTTTATGAGGTCAGCAGGTAGGAGAGAAAGAGACGGAGGCATAAGGACTCCGGCTAGAGAACTCGAGAGGGTGAGGGTGCCAGTCCGGGAGATGCCTCACAGCAGGGCTGGGTTGGCTGGCTCCCTGGCTGCCCCTATACTTGGGCAAAGGCTTTGCACTAATGTTTCATCTCAGACAGATCCAGGGCAGGGTCGTCTGGCTGCTCTAGGGCGACAGGAAACTTGGGATGTAGAAGGGGAACTCCCTTTTCCCAGAACCCGCCTCCATCCTTTCTGCTCTTCCCAGCAGCTCCCAGAAGCCGGTCTCTTTCCTGCAAAATGTCCCAGTGATGACTGACATACCACAAAGCCAGTGAGCTGCCAGCTCAGCCCACTGCCTCAGGTTGTCTGCATCCCTGCCCAGCCTTCACCTGTCCTCCTCCCCCAAGATCTCTCACAGTATCAAAATACTAAAAATGATCGGTCAATAACAGCCCTGATTTCCATCTAGGGAGAAGAGGGAAGGCCCAGATGGGTCTCGTCACAGCATCCTTGATCTATCCCACCTGGCCACCGGATGCTGCTGAGAGAAGGCGGGGAGGCTCAGGCTTCCTGACCAGGGCCTGCAGCATGTAAACATTCCTTCTCCATTTAGATGGCTGCCAGATGGGCTTGAGCCACCAGGGAATGGGGGCAGTGCTTTAGTTGGGCCAGACTATGTGACTTTGGAGGGGTTGGTGGTTCTGTCTCAAATGCAGCTTATTGTGAAGCTGGTCTGAAGGGCTCCTCTTTCCTGCATCCAGTCTGCCTGAAGCCAGTGCACCCCCAGGTCTCCTCTCTGTGTGCATGAGGCCAGAGCACCCCTGAGTCCCCTCTCTATGCGCATTGAGCGTATAGAGCACCTCAGGTTCCCATCCCTTTGGGCAGGAGGCCAGCATACTCCTGGTATTGACACAACAATCCTGCCTCAGAGTTTGCTTTCCTTCCCTAAGGTGAGGGCCTCGGTTGTTAGTTTTGTAAACTGAAGAAACCAAAGTTGATCACATTTATCTACCTACCTTGCTTACCTTTCCCACCTCACAGAGTGGGTATAGGTGGCCTTGGCCTGAGACAGGGTATTGAACATTAAACTCAGCACTGCCAGATGTTCGTTATAGTTATTGCCTCAAGAAGTCAAATGAGAACTTACTCATTTGTGTCCCATGAGGTCATAGTTACGCTAATAGCTACCTGTTGAGGGCTTTTTATATGTATTTGCTAATCAAGCCCCTTCTGAGTATTGTTATGACCATTTACAGGAAGCAGAGTGGCTGGGCTTCCTTGGAGGAAGTGGAAGCTTTGTCTGTGTTCTTATGGCTTTGGTCCCTGCTGGTCCAGCCTGGGCAGCAGTTTGCCTCTGTTTATGAACATTGAGCATGAATGATACTGGCCAGGCCTATTCTATTTCTAGGTCCCTTCACTCAATCTCTATAGATTTTGAAGAGACAGACCAGAGAGGGAAATAAACTTGCCTGAGGTTACACAGCTGCTCCATAGTGAAGCTAGGATTGGAACGCACATTCTCTAAATCCCTTTCAGGTGCTCATTCCAGTATGCACCACTTCCAGCTGATCACATACAGCTCTCTGAGGCCTTGCACCACGTCGGGCAGCCAGAATGATTAACTGTACGAGAAGAAGGAAGGCATGGAGGGGTAAAGCAGGAGGCTGGGCTCTGAGTCCCGTCTTGGTACTGACTGACCTTGGGCAACTGGCCTCCCTGCTCGGAGCCTCCCATTTCCTTGTGTGTCAAACGGGGACACTGATCTGCATCCAACTTTCAGTTGCTCTGAGGACAAAGATGCGGTGTGGGAACTGGCTCTGTAGACAGGCAGGGGCAGCTTCCCTCCTGTGTGGGGCCCCCTTGTCCTGGTTGAGCCTTGGCCAATGCCCCAGAGGCAGAGCCCTGCACAGCTTCCAAGCTTCTCGGGCATTAGGCAGCTCAGAGCTGGGCTTGTGCCTTCCTCATGGCTGAGTGCTGAGCACTCAGGGACTCTGAGATGGCCTCTCTCAATTGGGACACACCACACACAGAGCCCTCTCCTGCCTGCATGTGTTTTCAGGCCACTGGCAGGCTCAGGAAAGCAGACTGGCCTTATCAGAAGCCCCTGTCTCCAGTTTCTGGGAACCGTCTGCACTCTGCAGCTTTCGTTCCCAGGGGTTGGTGCCAAGCAGACTCAGCCTCAGCGTCTGGAAGGACTCCAGGCATTCTGTGTCGAGCGCTTCTCAGCAGCCGAAGACTGGCTACAGGGGAGCCCAAAGAGACTGAGAAACCAGCCTCCATGTGCTTGGCCCCAGCAGTAAAACGGGTGCATGGCTAGCATCTCCCATGCTGTGCAGAAGACCAGCTGCTATGAGTCACGTGGGGTGGGTCTAGAACTCAGTCTATCAGCACCCAGTTAGTTGTCTTTGGGGTTCACGCTGCATGGGGACAGGAGGGGATGCCCTGAGCCAAGGCTAGCTGCCGTTCTGTACTTTACCAGCACCACAGCCCTGTGAGATAGACCACAATTCTTAGTTGTGACCTAGGTAATGGAAGTGCAGTGAGCTTGAGAACTTGTCAGGGCCACTCAGAGGTATGTGACTGAGCTGAGTTTGAACTAGGCAGGCAGGCTCCAGAGCCCGCTTGCTTCTCAACAGCCAAAGGGGGTCATGGGTCCTCTTGTCTCATGGTCTCTGTCCATGCCTTGCATATTCCCCATTTTATAGGAGATTAACTCTGTCTCATTGAGGTGGAACAATCTCAGTTCAGTGGAGGTGCTGTCTTTGAAGACATCAAGCAGGTTTCTACAAGCTAGAGTGTCCAGGAAAAGGGTCCAGGTGCCAGAGGAAGGAGTGCCTAGCGGAGCTGGGAGGGAAGTGAGGTGCTGTGTGATGAGAGGGGCAAGCTCTGAGTGCTGACCAGCATGGCGAGATTGGGGTGAGGGACGGACACATATAGAATCAGCCCTCTCCCTGTTCTCTGTGGATGGTAGAGTAGGTGTGAATCCCTGGTGCCTATACACTGTCTTTGCAATGTTCTCAACTGCAGAGCCCCTCTAATGCCTGTGTCTACCTGGCCATTGTCTCTCTTGCACATTTGATTGGACACTTTCTTTGTGTGGTTTTCTGGGCCCTCCACACTGCCCACAACCAAGTTCCTCACTCTCCCATCCTTGCTCCAGGCTGACCCCCATCTCTGTCCTGCCTTCCCTTCTCTGTGCCCTGGCTCCAGCTGCTTCTCCATTCAGGCCACATCCCTGATTGCCTTTGTGGAGGGGACCTCTTCTGTTCTGGACTCCCTCAGCACCTAGGACTCCAGGCAGCAAGTGACAGAAGAGGGCAAAGTGGGAGAGCACCCTGTGACTCTTCACTTTGCCCCAGCCCATGAGATCATGGAGGGTAAACTCCAGCTGATTGGACCTTGCAACTTCTCAGAGTGTTTGTGGATTACATGGATGAAGGGAAGAATTCATGAGCCAAGGGTGGAGGTGACGCAATTAGTCTGGGAGCCAGGGGGCCCAGTCCCTTTTCCTGCAGCATCTTATCAGGGCAGTTGGGATGGACATCAGCTCTGATGACAAATAAAATCTCTGATTTTATTTGGACGTTTTTAGGGGCTATCCTTTGGGGAACATTTGCATTTGAAGAGGAGCCCACAGCCCGAGGAGGACTTGAGGAGAGTGAGTTTCCTAGTGACTCACTCTTTTCAGACCAGGGCAGACCCCTGTGGGCAGAACCCTGAGCTGCCTCACCCTTGTCATGGCAGATGTGGTCCATGAGCAGCTTCCTTGAGTGGGAGCATCCGTGTCTGGCGCTGGTTCCCATGAGGCCTTGCCTTTGTTACCCCTCCACTGGGCCCATTAAGGGAACTGTGGCCCATCTCCTTTGCTCTAGGTCACTGGGGTGGCAATGTTTTAAAATACTGTTAATAGCTACATTTATCCAGTGCTACACGCAGCGCGGAGCTGAGTGCTCACATGAGTTATCTAATCTCATCTCCTCACAGCCTTGTGAGCGAGGCCTGAGACCATCTCACCGTTTTACCAGGGAGCCTCATTTGTCTCCATGTGTGTCCCCCTCTTTAGAGGTGCAGATTCTTCTGGGCGGAGACCGTGCCTGATTCTCTCTGTACTCTCAGCCCCTGACAGAAGATGGGTGCTTCATGCAGGCTGATCAAACGAGGAGCCTGGGTCCCACCCCGAGGCCTCGCTGGAAACCTAATTGGAGGACAGTCGCTCCAGTGCTGTAATTATAAATGAGAAGGCACAGCGTAAAATGTGGCATGTGCATTTGAGTGCATGTGTGTGCACATGTCTGTGGAGGGGGCCACAGAGACCGGGCACTTGTTACTTGTGACTATCATGTGGGTTCTGATTTCTACTGTCTTAGAAGGATGCTGGGTCTGCATTGTTCCAGCTGTGTGATCTGGTGTGAGATGCCTGAACTCTGGGCCTCAGTTTCTTTTCTGTGACACAGAGGTCATAGCAATATCTGTGGGACAGGGTTTGGGTGGGGACGAAATGAGCTGTGACACATGAAGTACCTAGAGCAGTGCCTGGCCCCTGGTGAGCACCGAACTAAGGTCTGTTTTCACATGTAGTAAATAGTTAGGGATGGAGGGAGCTGGCCAGGGAGATAGGTGTATCGGTAACAGTATATGGCCTTGGCCTTGCAAAGCAGTGACCAGTGTATTTTCCTTTTTTCCATGCACCTCAGTGCCTTGGTCTCCTCCATGGCCCAGTGTGACACCCAAGGTGGTTGCATTTTCTGGTTCCCTTGAACACTGTGTGCCTTAGCAAAGAGATTATATGAGGAAGAGGTGGCTCATGAAAGGGCCTTGAGGATACAGTGAGGGGACATTACAAGGTAATGCAGAGAGAATAGAATGGCTTGGGCCAGAGGGGGATATGGATGGCCCCATGGGTGTCAAGGGCTTTGTGTGGAACAGCTGGTTGGGTGCCTTCTCTCCATCCCTGCCTGAACCCTCTCACCCCAGTCTCATTGGCGACTTTGAGCAAACTTGCAGGAAATGCAGGGTGGAGGGAGAAAAGTTCTGGATTGGCTGAATGGTAATCTGCATTTACCAAGAAAAGATTAGAGTGATTGAATTTACCTGGGATTGACTAGATTAGACTTTCTACTTTCTGGAGGAATGAGGCTCAAGAGAAAAATGAAGTCTAATGATAGGAAAATAATGAATATCACATTTTTTTTTGTATACCTGCCTATGTGGCTCATGAAAATTCCACCACCATATGTTTTCCTTTCTGTATAGGGTTTCAAAATCTGTGTACTTAGGTGTGTTAATATATATAAATGGAAAGACCATTAACTGAAGTTTATTGGTTACCTCTGGATAAAGGGATTATGGGCCATTTTTTATTTTCCTTAATATACTCTACTGTATCTTTCCAATTTTCTAAAGTAAACATGAACTACCTCTATGATCAGAAGGATATAATAGTTACATAGTTGTAAGCTATGAGTCGGCACTGTTCTTTGTGTCAGGCAGATTGGGCCAGTAGATGGTTTGTGCAGGGTGCCAGGAAGCCTGAGGTGTATCCCAGAGTCACCTCTCTTTCCCAAGCATGCTTGATTGGGAGTATCTTGTGGTCATATGTGTCTAAGTGCTTTTACTCATGGGTCAGGAAGCCCTAGTGCAGGTGGCTAGTGACTAGTGCAGGGACACACAGTCGTGGAGCAGCAGTGCGGGAGTTTGGACCCAGGCACTCAGGCCCCTAGCCCCAGGCTTGCCTCATACCACCCTGTCTCTGCTGGTTGGCAGGAAGAGGCTTGGGATGAATGTCTAGTCTTACATCCTCAACACCTGATGGGGATTTACAGCTCAGAGCAAATAAAAGCTTAGAGATTTTATACCTCATCTGAGGCTACATAGCAAAAAAAAGAAGAGTTGGAATTAGAATTCTGGTGCTCGATGCCAGAATGAGAAGATGCTCAGAAAGAAAGCTGTGATATGGGAGAAAAGAACAAAAGGAAACAAAGAAACAAGAAGACAGGAAAGAGACTTTAAGCACTTTCTGAAACAAAGAACACAGTCCAGGGTGTGTGTGTGTGTGTGTGTGTGTGTGTGCATGTGCACATGTTGGGGGTGAGAGGGAATGGTGGTGCAGTGTCGGGGGAAGGCAGGAGGTGAGAATGATAGTCAGGCAACAGGGCAGAGGGAAGGAGAAAAGAGACAGATGGGAAACAGTCCGTGAAAGCCAAAAACCTCAAGTCAGACAAATGTTTATTTTATTTAGTGTTGATAACAGGGAAAAAATGCTGATGGAAACTCACAAATAGCGCAGGCTAGTGCCAGCTCTTTAGACCCCAGTGGAAAGTGCTAGAACGTGCTTCTTCCCAGCAGGGTAGGCTTCAGCTTGGCTGGCAAGCCCTGGCAGGACATAATACCTGCCAGGAACCTACCTGAGGAGCCTGCTTCAGCAGAAAGGGCCTTGAAATTGGAGCTGGCGGCTGAATCACAGGCAGGCTGCTTCACTGCTCAGAGCCTCAGGGACCTGCTGTATGCAATGAATACACTCATTCCTGCCTGTCGAAACCATTGGAAGGACTTCACTTGGGCCAACATGAAATAACAGGGGCTGCACTTACCCTCTTGGCTGAAATAGCAACAGCAACAGCAATGACATCAACAAATAGAAAAAAATACAGGCAACTACATTCTTCAAGAAAGTGGGCATTAAAAAATGAAGTGTTGAGATCTCTGAGAGAGAGGTAACAAGCAAGATAAGCCCCGTGACTGCCCCAGTTGCCTGTTTGGAGGGAGTGCAGTAGGGGAAGGGAGAACCCACATGGAGCCCTGCCAACTCCCTTGTGATGGGCTGGAACTGAGAGTGCAGAGAATGCAAGGTGACTTGAGTTCACAGGATAGTTCACAGGACAGAGTGCTGGAGGGGCGGGAGATACACACACAGAGAGGACCCCTGAAATCTGCACATCTGCAGTCCCTCTCAAGTACTCAGCAGAGTTCTGATCAGAACGTGTATGTGCAGAAATGACCTGAGGCCAGGGAAACAAACCATCAGGAAGCATCAGTGGAGACAGAGCATGGAGTGCACACGGGGGTGGGAATAGTTCCTGTTCCCCCTCCCCAGCAGGCTGGGAAAGCTCACAATTCAGAGGGCACTACACAGAGTACTCTAAATTTTCCTGCTGTTCTATAAAAAACATCTCCAACCCCCAGTTACTTTGTTTGAATCAAGTCCAACCTCAGACCTCTCTTTGTGTTTCTTTTTATTTTTAAAATAGCTCTAAATAGAACAGAGTCCTCCTCCTTCTTTATTCCTCATGCTATTAACTTGTTGAAGAAATAAGTCAATGGTCCAATGGAAAGTCCTGTATTTGAGATTTGGTTGATTTCATTCTTTGGGACAGTCCTGACCTGGTGCCTTTATTTCTGGACTGTCTTTATAATGAGCATTGGATCTAAAAGCTCAGGTTCAGGTTCAGCTCTTTTAGCAAGGATACTTCATGGATGGGGTGGTACTCACCTCCTTATTTAGGTTAAATGTGTCTTGAGGCAGTAACACCTCACAAGTAATTTGCCATCAGCTTATCCGGATTGGCCACATTACAGTTGGTGGTAATGTAATAACCTGGCATCCTAACCATGGTTCAATAGGTTCATCTATTTCTGTCCCCCATACACAAAAAGAGCATCTTAAAATGCATGTAGGTCAAGACAATGTTCATATATGAACAACCTCAAATCTACTCGATTTTTAAAAAAGATTCCCCCCCCCCAACCTTGATTTTTTTAAAAAAATCAAGGTTGGGGGGGGGGAATCTTTTTTAAAAATCGAGTAGATTTGAGGTTGTTCATATATGAACAACCTCAAATCTACTCGATTTTTAAAAAAGATTCCCCCCCCCCAACCTTGATTTTTTTAAAAAAATCAAGGTTGGGGGGGGGGAATCTTTTTTAAAAATCGAGTAGATTTGAGGTTGTTCATATATGAACAACCTCAAATCTACTCGATTTTTAAAAAAGATTCCCCCCCCCCAACCTTGATTTTTTTAAAAAAATCAAGGTTGGGGGGGGGGAATCTTTTTTAAAAATCGAGTAGATTTGAGGTTGTTCATATATGAACAACCTCAAATCTACTCGATTTTTAAAAAAGATTCCCCCCCCCCAACCTTGATTTTTTTAAAAAAATCAAGGTTGGGGGGGGGGAATCTTTTTTAAAAATCGAGTAGATTTGAGGTTGTTCATATATGAACAACCTCAAATCTACTCGATTTTTAAAAAAGATTCCCCCCCCCCAACCTTGATTTTTTTAAAAAAATCAAAGGTTGGGGGGGGGGAATCTTTTTTAAAAATCGAGTAGATTTGAGGTTGTTCATATATGAACAACCTCAAATCTACTCGATTTTTAAAAAAGATTCCCCCCCCCCAAACTTTGATCTTTTTAAAAAAATACTTAGTATTTATAACTGGCCAGTGGTGACATTTGGTGTATCACAACCATGAACCATTGAATTACCCAGTCCTCAAAAGTTATATGTGAATTTTGACATTGTTACCTTTAGAGCCTACAAACTTGGGTGACCAATTGCTTTGGTTTACCTGGAGCTGAGGGGTTTCCTAGGATATGAGACTTTCAGTGCTAAAACCGAAGATGTCCTGGGCATACCAAGACAGAGTAGTTACCCTTTTGCAAAGAACAGACTTGTCTAGTCGTTGAGACTATAAACGAGTAACCTAGTATTGAGAATTGCCAGGGCTTTAGACGTGGTTCTATCTGAGCCTTCTCTATACTATTTGGGTAACTGATGATTGTCTGGGTTTTCTGGGTATGGAGACTAGTTTTTTTATTTTTATTTTTTTTGTCTGTTTGTTTTTAATACAGTGACCTATTTCACTAGTAAATAAGTGTGACAGAGAATTTACTTCCTGGTAAACCCCATGAGCCTCTTTGTCAGCTGGAATTTTATCCCAAGAGCCAAGCATATGATGTGAATCATCTAATCAGACCATTGAAACCACACCAGGTACCTTCCAATACCTCCCATTTATCACTGGTCATAACTCCATGCCCCTACCTCCATTCACCTTCCCCAAGACATAGTCCAGGACCTGGCATAGGATAGTCACTGATATAAGAACAGAAGCCAGATGTGAGGTGCAAGAGGACCTTCTGTAGAGAAGGTGGATCCCTCTTGCCTTCTAGAATCCAGTTTTATAGGTGTCATTACCCCTACCACCACCACCACCACCTGTCCCTCTGTGCATGTGAAAAATGTGCTATCAAACAGGAGACCCTGTATATCCTTACACCCTCTCAAATGGCTGTTGGGGGAGGGAGTAGTGTCTAACTCGATCCATTAAGGAAGAGTCAGCAATTCTAACCCACTTGAGAGGATTTCAAAGTAGAGCCAAGAATTTAACTTCAAGATGTACTTTACCTCCTGAAATCAAATCATCTCATTTCAGCACAGTTGTTGAACAGGCATTCTCATTGGTTTAATGCTACAGCTTTTCCGGAAATTCTTATGTAGGATGGAGGTCAGGATTTTATGGGCTCAGATGCATTTCCATCACTAGCTGGGTGCTAGTCCTTGAAACTAGCTGGCTCCCTTCAAGATGTCTCTCCTGTCTGACCCCTGCTCAGTGCCATCCTGTCTGCTTTCAACTCTTCTCTTTAGGATTCTCAGAAAAGCTCTCAACATGTCTCTGCTCCTGATCCTTTCCCAGTCTGTCTTAAGGGGTGCTATAAGCTTCACTTTCTCCAAACATCTAGTTCATCTTAATTACCTACCTCCTGAAGCTGGCTCCTCATACTGGTTCCCAAGGGTGTAATTCTCTGGCTCCATGAACTGGCCATACTCCCTCCCCTCTTGACCTCCACCTTGCCCTGACAACCTATAGTCTCCTCACCAATCTCTCCCTCCTCTGACTTCCAATCTGGCCACAGTGTCATATCCTCACTTGAACCAATTTTTCTTCTCCAGTGGGCCTCTCTTCTTTCTATGGCTAACTTATAAATCCTGGAGGGCTGGGATTATAATGTCTGTGTCAGAGACAGTGAGTGTTCACCAAATCTATGTGCATTCCTACATCTCCAACCTCCCTTGCTGGAAGATGAGGCTATGTGACTTGTTCTAATCTCCAAGCATAGTGCCATGTGTTTCTTCTTAATGGAGGCAACTAAAAGCTAGAAGAAGTTCTCCTCCATTCCTTTCTTCTCCTGTTGCAGCAACCACAGATGTCATGTGATCCAGATAGTGCAGCTATGAGATGACAGATATTCTGTCAGCCTGGTGCCCTGAATGACTGCATGGATCAGAGCTTCCCACCATTCCACATTAAATGTGCACTATGAACAAGAAGCAAACTGCATTCTGTCAAGTATCTGAGGTTTTGGAATTTTTCTACTGTAGCACCTAGCATTGCATAACATAATGTTTCCTTTGTCTCTACCCCCTCTACTTCCTTCTGTCTGATGGCCCTGCACACAGACTGTATACCTAGCACACATTCAGAACATGAGGACATTTAATATTAATGGGATGGTACCTGTGACATGGAATTTGTAAATGGAATAGCATAAGAGGATGTTCTCAGCCTCAGCATGTCCAGTGAAAACTACTCTTGTACTTGAACTTCTGGATGGGCCATCTTCCATCCTGACTTCATTAACCAAACCCTGGAATCCTGTAGCATGCTGACTAGGATGCATGTCAGGACTGGGACCCCTTTAGTATATGACTTTAGAACAATCACATGCCTACTCAGAACCTTAAGTTCTACATCAGCAAAGAGGCCAAATGATTTCTGAGTTCTAGGGCACTTGGATCCTACCATCCCCAGATCTTCTCTTCTAGGAAGGCCCACACATTCCGCAGGAGTCAGAGGCGTTGGGGGCCAGACATTACTGTGTTCTTGCAGGTTTGATGCACAGCTCTCTCCAGTTCCTGGATCTTTGAAGCACTGAGGGTAAAATTGGAGTGCAGCATGGAGAAGCCTTTATTAGGGCCATGAAGCTTCAGATCATGACCTGCCACATGTTTGATCATTGCCTTCCCTAGGGCTGAGGTACAGGCTGGCCAACTGGGCTCAGAGCACAAGGGAGGAATGAACGAGTGACCTCTGCCATACCATGATATGAGTCAGAACTTCCCTTTCTCTCAGTCCTTTGGAGCTGTAGCTGTGTCCTTTTACAATTTTATTCCCAGGGCTCCACTCAGAACCTGGCCCAGAGAAAGTTCTGGAAAGGTTACTCACCTCCCCTGAAGGTGGTAGGTCCCTATTGGTGTGAATACGCTGAGGCTGATGGTCATTAAGCAGGGTGCAGCAGAAGGTGCCCTGAATTGGGTGAAGAACAGATAGGGAGATGACCACCTAGACTTTTCTGGGCTGAGATTCCTAGGTGGCTTCCAATGGAAGGGCAGCTAGCTGTAAAGCTGGCTTTTTGGGACACATGTGCAGAAAAGACCTGATGAAGCCAGGCTCCTTCTTGCTTCCACGTCGAGGTGGGATGCCTGCAGCACTTATTCTTAACATATGTCAACCGTGGCGCTCACTCCTGCCAAGAAGCTGTCACAGAGGTATTTAGCAGAGGAAGCGTTCCTGTCGTACTTTGGGGCACTGTGCAGCTAATGGGGCATGTATGATGAGGGGTGGCGGGTGTGGGGAGGCAGGGTTGGGTGACCCTGCCAAAGCCTGTTTGGTCCAGCACCAGAGGAGTGAAGATTAAGACTATCTGGCAGCCAAAGGCCAACCCCCTCAGCTGTCCCATGGAACAAAGCACAGCTGACATAGCTGAGCACCTACTATGCGCCAGGCACTGGCTTTGGCCCCCATGTGTCTACTGTTGCCATTCATCTTCATGACAGTCCTGCCAGGTAGACACCATCAATTCTGATTACAGATGAAGAAGTTGCCTTGGAGGCTGCCTGACTCTAAGCAAATCTAACTCTGATAAAACTGAGCAAGTTGTACCCGTTTCCTTAGTGATGTGTATCCAATGAACCTCCCCAGGAAGGGGAAAGACAGTATGTGGCATTATCTGCATGTTACTTCTCTGGTCTTTGGGGTTATATGAGAAGCGTAAGGTAGCCTAAATGAAGATATTTTATATGGCAGGGGACTGGGGAAAATGTCGACTCTTGGCAGATTATATGGCTTTCATCCTTGGAAGAATATATCAACACATTGTACGGCTTCTCTCTCCAATCCCAAACACAATATACATAGACAACTCATAGCATACACACCTACACACACACACACGCTCACACCTACATGGGCACACTCTAAAAACTCAACACCTACTTACATATATCCACACTAACACATGTGAATGCGTAGTAATAATGATCCTATGATGACATGCACACATACTCTTATACTCACATGTGTGCACACATGACTTCGTTCATTTCATATACACTGTCCACATTGAATTGCCTTCACACATGTGTACACACACACACACACACACACACACACACTCTCTCTCTTCCCCTCACTCGCTGTGATCCTATGATGACATGCACACATACTCTTATACTCACATGTGTGCACACATGACTTCGTTCATTTCATATACACTGTCCACATTGAATTGCCTTCACACATGTGTACACACACACACACACACACACACACACACACTCTCTCTCTTCCCCTCACTTGCTGTTGCCCACCTACTAACTGGCTAATGACAGAAGACTCATACTTGCTCAAGTTCTTTCTCTGAACAAAGAAAGTTTGTCTTTTAAGGGAGAGAAACATGAATCAAGAGTTGTCAGCTGCTTTCTGCCATCTCCACAACTCTTGAGTTGTTTTGTGCAGACAAATAAGCAAAAGAGGGCAGGTGGGAGAGGCCCTGGGGCCTGGCCTGGGATGTCTCCAGTGATAAACTGGTCCATATCATTACCTCTCTAGACCTCAGTTTCCTCATCAGTCAGATGGATAAAGAGCTCCCTCTAGCCCTTCCACGGGCCTGTGAACAGAGTGCAGAGGTGTGGAAGCCATGCAGACGTGTCCTTTGCAGCCCTTCTAGGCCAGGTTCCCCACTGTCAGCCACAAAGCCTGTTCTAAGATGAAGCCCTGTGCCCAGGAGGAGGAATGTGGCAGTCATATGCCCCTGAGGGACAGTCACAGGGATCACACTGTCGGAGCTGTGCAGGTCCTAGGCCACTGAAGAACCCTCCTTATTTCACAGGTAGAGAAACTGAGGCCCAAGAAGAGAAGGACCTGGCTTAGCATCTTTAGCACATTTTCCAGTCCCGCAGTGGACACTCAGTGTATGACTGTTGGTGCTTCTGCCAATTCAGACCAGCTCTCAAGGCTCTGAGGACTTGGAACATGAGGGACTGGATGAGACAGTGTTCAATTTTGTACCAATGATGGTAGAAGGTTCGGATCTTGATCTGTTCTCCAGTCCTATGCAAGAGTGACACTCTTCTTCCTCTGTACAGACGCCTGGCTTAGGCAGCAAGAATTCCTCTTTGCCTAGCTCATCAGGATTTACTGTTTCATCTGCATGATTCATGCACACATACATGCACACACACACACAAACTCACATTCTCATAGACACTCATGTAGACAACTCTGTCCAGGTCGGTAGGGGTTTCTGAAAAGACAAATAGAGGGAGGGGCAGTGAGAGTCCCAGGCTGCCCATCCCTGGAGTCCCAAGCAACATGTCCAGGTTTATCAGTGTTGCCTTGATTGTTAATTCCCTGGTTCTTGCCAAGCCCTGGGTCCCACCATTGTGAAGATGTACTGAGTCTGTTCCCTCCCCTTACAGAACTTACAGTGCCATGCAGGCAGCTATGTGGTCACCAGCTCTGAGGGTCACAGCTCAGAGGAGGATTAATAGGACATGCATTTAAGCAGGGCCCTGTGGGTGCCCAAGGACAGAGTGATGAACTTCTGAGGGACTCTGGTGAAGACTTCATCAAGAAAGTGACATGAGGCACCAGCAGATGGTATAATTGGTTACATTGCTGGACTCCTACATAGTCTACCACGGTTCAAGTCTTGGACCTGGTGGCTTAAAACACACCAGGCATATGTGCATGCATGCCCAAGGTCCCAAAAAGAGAATGAAGGAAAAGGGATTTGGCGTGGCCACCCCTCCCCAGGGGGTAATTTCTCGCTTTCTGTCTCTCCAGTGAGCACATGCACCCTATAGCAAAAATCCCTCTCTCAAAAAACAAAACAAACAAACAAACAAAAAAACAAAAAAAAAAAGAAAGGAATGTGGAAGGCCTTAAAGAACACGTGAAATGTAGCCAAATAAAAGAGCAGGAAGTTGTCAGCCCAGAGAGGGCATGTGCACCAGCCAGAGGGTGAATCTTGCAGCATATTTAGAGTGGGCAAGTGGTTCCATGTGATCAGAGCCTGGAAGGGAGTAGCCAGAGAGGCGGCCTAGGGACAGATAGGGAAGGTCTTTCTGGGCTAATGGGTGAGGGTTGTCACAGAGCAGTGTAAAGAGCAAAGGGATGAGATCAGCCAGTGTGGTTAGAAAGGTGGCCTGGTGGTCTTGAGGAGGCTGACTGAGGCCAGAAAACCAGCTTCTAATTAAAGGCATCAGAGGCTGAATTAAGAATGCTCCAGAGGGGACCTGGCCTCCTGGGGCTGTCAGGCCAGGTGGGTGCTGTTGCAATATCTGGGACAGGCAGGTGTGTTGAAAGGTGTCTGGAAATGTGGGCAGTAGCAAGAGAGGGATGGGTAAGTGAGGAGTCTCCACGTCAGACCCACGGAGGGGGTCACAGAGGGAAGCGTCAAGGACAAAGGCGCAGGTTTGAATAGGGGAGGAGGAGGGCACACTCAACATCTCCATCCCTGAGGTGGGGCAGACGAGGATGTAACATCCCTCCCCTGGCAGCCTCGGGAGGCTGGGGGGGGCCCGCCATTGTTTGTCAGCCTGTGCTGTCCGGGAGCTGCAGCCCAGAATATTAAAATCTTCCTCAGGTTTATCTCCCCTCCATCTCGCTCATTTGAAATCCCTGCAATTCGGGGGAGAAAGTTACTTTAATCCTCTGGTTCCTATCAGCCTAATTACAGTTTCAATAGACAACGGGCAGGGCTCTAAATGAGATCGGAGGACACAAGAACACATTATGTTGGCGCTAATAATGATCTGTCTTTGTTTTATCATTTCATGTTGTTGCTTCTCATTTTGGCTGCCTGAATTCTTAATGCCTTCGAGTGTCTCGTGGAGATTGCTTCCTCTTGCTGCCAGGCCGGGACACAGTTGCAGACTTGCATATGAAAATACCCAGCCTGGTGCCTGGAGCTAACAAGCCAGCCGCCATTTAAATTTCAATCAGCCCTTCTGTTTGTGTGTGAGTTCCTTGGATGGATGAAATTAGCAATTTTGAAAAATTGATTAAAATTGCTGGTTTCATGAAGCCTCAAAACATCAAAATCAATCTTTTTTTTTTTTTTAAATACACCAAAATTCTCGTTGGACTCACAGTGTCTGCAATGTGAGAAGCTGCTGATTGGTGGTGGGGTGGCAGGGAGTGGAGAACTAGGTAGGCTGGGCTCTTGTCACACACTCCTGTGTGACCTTCTAAAGTGTTTGAATCTCTCTGGTTCTCTTTTTTGCCCCTCAATCTGTGTAATAAAGGGGATTGACTGAATGGGGCATCTCCTATGTATTCTGAGTTAGGAAAAAAAAAAGGATCCTTGCAGGTAGTATCTGCTTTAGGTGAGGGTGAGAATACTAACAACGGTTATCATATTAGCTCGCATTTTAAAATGCTAAATTGGGCACTTTATATGCATTATTTACATCAATTTAATCATTGCAGAGAAACTGAAAAAAAAAATTGACAAATACATTGTCAAATGTGGAAATGGAGGCTTTTGTTCTTTCTCACATCTGAAGAAGAGTTACAGGTACAGGCTTTCTGTCCTGCCTAGCGACGAGCTCTCCCAGGTCCACAATGGCACTAAGGGACTCACAAACCTGCGATGTGCACGGCTCTCTGGCCGAGACTGCGGACATTGGCAACAGATATTTGAGGCATTTTTGGGTTCTTCTCTCTCCTCTTTGATCTTTGGGACCACTCATGTGGGCCACAATGCTGTTCCCTTTTGTAGACAGGGTCTCACTATGCTACTCAGGCCAGTTGCAACCTCGCAATCATCCTGCCTCAGCCTCCCAAGTCACTAGGTTTATAGGTGCACGCTAATGCGCCCAGCCTTTACGTTGGACCTGGAATCAACTTGACCTCCCGTGTGGTTCCACCCTGCAAATCAGAGAGTTTTAGCAGTGTTCACCATAGCGGCCAGGCCTAGCTGATGTCTTGAAAGCTCCGTTCATGAACTTTGCAGCCAAGATAGGTCAAGCTGAGTCAGGCCAAATACATGAAACAGTAGTAAAAGACACGGATGTCTCATTTCCCCGAACAGTGTGACTTGCTCAATGGCAAACACCCAGGGTCCTGCCCATGGCCCTGGCATAGGGGAGCGCTCCATCATTATTGGGTGGTTTGAAGATAAAGAAATTGCTCCGTTTGCTGCTGTGGACAGGACTGAATTCCTTCACATCTTCGAGTCTATCCTCCTAAGCTGCCACTTGTCCTGGAAGGGGCTAAAGTGGGGTCCCTGCCTTGAGGGGAGCCACCCAGTCAGTAATATGAGTGTCATGACCATTTCTGTCTTTGGTAGGTCCCTGGACACAGCTGCCAACAACGCTTAATCACAAAAGTTACCTCAGATTCTTGTTTAAAAAGTAGGGCTGCTCCGTGCCTGCTCCAGACTGGCTCGAAGTTGGGAAGCCCGTTCTCTGCACGTGCTGCCAGTGTGTGCTTGGACAGTGGCCTTACCTTCTGAGCCTCTCCCAAGGGGTCAGCGAGCAGATGTCTTCAATCCTGCCACATCCTAGTCATATTTATTGAACCCCTACTAGAGATAGTGCAGAGAGATAGAGGCATTCAGGGAAAAGCAGGTTTTCTAGGTTTACGATTAAACACTGGCTTGCGGGAACCAGCAGTTAGTGTAATGGCTATGTTGCTGGACTCCCACTCCGCGGTTCGCGTCCCAGACCCGGTGGCTTAAAACTCACGCCGGGCGCATGCGCGTGTGTGCCCAAGATCCCGAGAGGAGAATGAAGGAGAAGGGATTGCAGCGTGACCATCCCCCCTGGGGGGGTGATTTCTCGCTCTCTGTCTCTATGTCTCTCTCTGTCTGTCTGGTGAGCGCACGTGCCCTATAGCGAAAACCTCTCCAAAAAAACAAAAACAAAACAAAACAAAAAAACACCGGCTTGCTCACCATTGTTTCCTGCTCTTGGGAATCACTTAAGTCTCTGGGCCTTAGCTTCCTCAACTGCCAGATGAAAACAACAGTCTCTCTTGATCGTCTGGAGGAGACATACGTGGTATGAATGTGGGGTGATGTCTAACTCGGAAGGAGGTGCTCAACCAGAATTGTACTGATTCTACCAGAGAAACCCCAGGCACTTTCAGTGGACTGTCCCAAAGCTGACTCTGAAAGAGTCTGACATGTCCTCCAGTGTGTAATGTCACCTCCAAGAGAGGAGGGTACTTGGTGGTAGGCTGGGCTCACTCACCACGGAAGTGACTCGCTCTTGTTCATCAGCCTCATGTTGCATTTAACTTAGACCTGGGCCTCGACATTGCATAAACTACTATTGACCTTCAGGAAATTCACAAACTGTTGGCCTAACAAATGTAACCTCCTCCAGTGTCAAGGTTGTGGGTTCCTGTAAAGCATGATGGTTGGCACGCACAGATCATTCTTGCAACCTGGGCTGATGGCAGAGTGGCAGGAGGTAGGAGACGATGACAGAATGAAATTGCCCTGACTTTTTCTCATGAGTTGTGCATCCACTCGGGCTTCTCTGCCATCTGTGTATGCGCGCAGCCCCACATAGGCGGGACCTCTGAGTTAGGGGGCAGAGTTTCCCAGCAAAAGGAGAACACATCGACTCTGATTTGATCAATATTTACTTTTTGTCTGAGAGTGAGAAAAACCCAACTCAGCCCAGCTTGTTTTTTAAGCCAAAAGGGAGTGGACCAACTGACACAGTCAGGTGAGGCTGGGCGCAGGAGCTATTGGAATTACTAGCTCAGCTTGTTTCTCTCTGTTCACTTCATCCTTAGGCTGGCTGTCCTCGCTTGGTGGCAAAAGTAACGCCACAGCTCCAGGCTCATATCTTGCCTGACGTGATATAGAATAGCCCCTGTAGGAAGCAAACCTCTATCCAGCAGTGCCAGCCAATCCCCATGCCAATTCTCCTCGGCTCCTTAAGGCCATTTGCCTGTTCCTGAAGAAATGCCTGTCACTGAGAGTGGGAGAGACTGACTGCCCTGACCTGGTCACTTGCAACCCCAGCCTGGGAGCAGAGAGTCAGGGAGGTGGCTGCTCTGTGAAGGGGGACAGGATGCTGAGTGAATGGGAAAAAGCAAGAGATGTCATGACCTTAACACTTTTGATGAATATAGGTCAATTATTTTGTAAAATATCCCTAAAAAAAACCAGAACAAAATGAGAGATGTCCATTGCCACAGACCCAGTATCCTAGACTCAGTGGCCTGATGGCCTTCTTGTGTCCCTTAACTCCCCTTCTAACCTCCCCTTTCCTAATACTCTGTTGTTTCAGCCAAAGGCTTTTGGTTTTAACCTATTGAAAACATGTAGTGATGAGACAATTGGACAAATTTGAATATCACCTTAGTTTGGGGTTTCCAAAAGCTGATACTGAGGCAAGAACTGGGGTGATAGATGGTTGCTTGGGAGGTCATCCCAGGAAGAGGGAGGAGGAGCCAGTAAGAGCTGCAGGGGGAAATAGTGAGGGAGGAAAGACATCCAGGGCCAAGGGTCTCAGCTACATTAGGGATGACCATGGAGAGCACACTCAGAGGGGTCTCCACAAGAGCAAGAAAGCTTCTACATTCACCAGCCAACTCCTGTCTCCCATTGTTTGAGGGCTGCTCCTGGATGTTTGACTGCTTGGCACTTTGGGTCTATTCCATTAAGGGCCAACTGGATCATGCAGTGCTAGCTTGCCTACAGATAGAAATGCAAGTACTTGCACATGTGCGAGGGGATGTCCTGGTGCACAAGGTTGTGCCCATGGCATCAGCAGCAGACTTCCAGTGATGGGAGGATGCCAGCATCCTCTGTTACAAATTGAGACTGGGCATTCGATACGAAAAAAAATTATTGTTAATCTTGTTAGGAACTTTCATGACATTATAATTACATAGGAATGTGCTCTTTGTTTTTTTAGAAATGCATTCTGAAGAATTTCATTGTGAAATGTTAAGGTGTTTGTAATTTGCTTTAAAACATTTCATATTGAATGTTGAAGTGGGGAGATTAATGTCTCTGTACTGACTGACATGCATGGCATTCCCTTTTGAAAAAGCAATGTTATACACTGTAAAGTTATATGTAATCCAATGTAATATAAAGAAGATTAGGATGATAATAAAAAAAAAAAGAAAAAAAAATTTCGGCCAAAAAAATGATGCTAAGAGTACAAAATGTTAGCAGTCATTAGGTCTAGGTGACAGATATATGGATATTAACTATACTATTTCTACCTTTCAGTAAGTTGGAAAGTGTTCAGAAGAGAAAGGGAAGACCAGGCTGGCCCAGGATCTGTTTGGGTTTGGTGCTTGGGTAGCAGCCATTCTTCACTGTTTCTCGGTCCTAAAGCTTAGCACTGGTTGCAGCTCTGACCTTGCCTCTTAAGTTGCTGTGCACCTTTAGAAAGGTCTCTGGGCCTGTTTCTCTGCCTATGAAAGAGGAACTGTGTTGTTTAGATTTTCAAGATTACTGCTCGCTGAGGCCCTGGGAATCAGTCAACAACTTGCAAAGTATAGTGAAAATTACGGACTCCCAACAGGAAGAACTCTGTAGCTTGCAGTAGGTGTCCTCCCTGGAGCCTGGGTAAGGGCTGCTGGGCCACTTCTGAGCTGCTCCAACACTCAGCTTCATCTCACCACCTTGGAGCATGGGTCCCCCAAGGTTCTGGGCTGCCCTCTTTTCCTGAGGGCTGACTTTGGACTGCTGGGCTGCAGTGTGGTTGATGTCCTGTGAGAGGGGTCTGTACAGAGAGGAAACAAGGCCTTGGGCCTCAGTGCAAAGAAGAGTGGCCTGGAAGTGAAAACACATCCTTGTGAGTTTTTACTGTAAATGATATTGAATTGTGTCCATATTTTTTTGTTTTGTTTAGTTTCTATTGAAATAATCATATGACTTTTACTGATATTGAATATTAAACCAACCTTTCATTCTTAGGATAAACCCCTTTAGGTCATGTTATAATACTCTTTTATAATTGTTGAAAATAATTTATTCATGTTTTTAAAACATTTTGCCACACAAATGGTATTAGTCTGATTTTCTTTTCTTTCTTTTTTTTTTTTTTAAGAGGTTTTTGCTATAGGGTATGTGCGCTTGCCAGAAAGACAGAGAGAGACAGAGAAACAGAAAACGAGAAATCACTCCCCTTACCCCTAGGAGGGATGGCCACATCACAGTCCCTTCTCTTCCATTCTCCTCTCGGGATCTTGGGCACGCACACACATGCAGCTGGCGTGAGTTTAAGTTACCAGGTCCAGGACTCGCACTATGGTCGACTACATGGAAGTCCAGCAACATAGCCATTACATCAACTGCTTGTTCTGGTTTTCTGTTTAAATAGTATCTTTTTCTAGTTTTGATGTCAGTATGTTTGCTTTATAAAATGAGTCGAGAAGGTTTTTCTTCATCTATTTTCTGAGAGAATTTGATGAGTCTGGTATTTTTTTTTTCTACCTTATTTTTAAAAATAGAATTTGCCAATGGAAATATTATAGTCTATTACTTTGTGAGAAGATTTATTTCTACATGTTCAATTTATTTATTAGATACAGTGTTATTCAGGCTTTCTATTTCTTTTTTTTTTTTTTTTTTAATTATCAGAGAGCACATGTGCTTACCAGAGAGACAGAGAGACACAGAGAGAAAGGGAAAGCAAGCAAGAAAGCACTCCCCATGGGGCATGGTCATAGTGCAATCCCTCCTCTTCCATTTCTTTCTGCTTCCGGGATTTTAGGCACTTTCATGCATGTGCCTGGTATATTTCTCAAGTTGCTGGGTCAACCGTGTGGGACCCAACTACTTTAACCACCAAGCCATGGGCTAGCCTTCTAAGTTTTTCTTGAATGGTTCTGTGTCTTTCTGAAAAATTTTAACTACTAGTTAATTTACTTAGTAGATATAGGCTTATTTTGGTTCTTCTATTTCTATATGAGTGAACTTTAGCAGTTTGTATCTTTTAAGGAATTTGTACATTTTGTTTAAGTTGTTGAATTTATGGCATGAAAGTTTTCATACTTATAATAATACTTATCAGTAGAATCTTATAATACTTATAATACTTTAAAGTAGAATCTAGAGTGATGTCTCATCTTCTGATATTAAATATTATTTCTTCTTTCTTTTTTGTTTTCTCGATCAGTAGGGCTAGAAGTTTATTAATTATAATTGATATCAGTTGCCTGTTCTTGTAAATAGTTAGCTTTTGTATTTACCTTTCCTTGTTTGTTTTCTATTTCACTGATTTATGCTCTCAATTTTATTGCTTCCTTCTACTTTGTTTATTATTTTCACTTCTTTGCTTATTCTATCCAGAAGAGGTTTAAATGATTGACTTTAGAAATTTCTCCTTTCTAATACAGATGTGTTCAAAAAAATTCATGGAAAATACATATTATATAAAACTATGCATGGATTTCAAAATTTACATTAAAATAAATTTGTACTTTAATTCCATTTTCCATGAACTTTTGAAGTCCCTTTGTATAAACACAGGGCTATAGTTGCCCCTTAATGCTATTTTATCTGCATTTTCTCAAATTTCCTATGTTGTGTTTTTATTCTCATTTACATATATATATATATATATAAAATGTATATATGTATATATATTATAGACCATATGTATGTGTATATGTATTATAGATCATAGCTTGCTTATTTTTAACACCCATAATGCCATGAATTCATAAGGAATAGGTTTCAGAAGCTCAGGCTCCTTTCCACTGGTTCTCACACAGTGTTCTTCTCTGGGTGGAGCAGGCTGGTGCTTCAGCTGAACGCAGGTTCCTTTCTCTTTGGCTTCTGTCTTACTCTGGTCATTTTTCTTCACATGTTTTAGGAAGCTATCTCTGTTCTTAGATTGCTTAATATGCTCAATACACACATTGATTTTCTTGGCAAGAATCTTGCCCTTAACTTGTTTGTTTACACAATGCCAACAGCATGCTGGGTAACATTGTAGACTCTTCCAGTTTTGTCATGGTAACATTTGTGGGGAGTTCCTTTTTGAACAGTGCCCATTCCCTTGATGTTTACAATATCACCTTTCTTGTAGATTCACATGTATGTTGCCAAAGGAACCACTGCATGTTTTCTAAAAGGCCTGCAAAACATATATTACATATATCAGATGCCTTT
>NW_006159929.1:2244021-2254442 GCF_000334495.1 Tupaia belangeri chinensis
CTTTGTGTTTGTCATTTTGGTTAATTACTGGAAGATGGTGGTTCCGGCCAAAAGGCAGTTCAAAATATTTTTTTAAATGGCTCTTATAATTAATTCTTTTACACATGCGTTATTTAGAATTATGTTCACTTTGTAAATATTATAGGCTTATGTATATATCTTAACTGTTACTAATTTGAAGTTTAACCTCACTGTGGCCAAAGAACACACACCCTATCCATACTTCTTTTAAACTCACTGTAGTTTGTTTTGTGTCAAGTATCTTGTGGCAAGCACACTAGAGTATGCAGCAATATACAGGTAAGCCAGCTCTTTGGGGCATAAAGCCTAATTTGTAGAATTTTTCTGTTTTCATGCTATACCTAGTCATACTATGGCCTGATTCAACATGGTGCTACTGAATGCAATGTTAGAAAAAACTGTGTACAGTTGTGTTAGCTTGTGTTTTCTTATGTTTCAGGTACACAAGAAAATTAGATACATTTTGTTGTTGAGTAGTGTTCTATTGAGTGGTGTTGGTTAAGGTCCATGATAGTGTTGCTCGTGTTCTGTATCCTTACAGATTTTTAGTCTCCTTGTTCTATAAATGACTGGAAGAATAGCATGGGCATCTCTAAATATAATTTTGGATTTGTTTATTTCTGTTTTCAGTTCTGTCAGAGTTTTCTTTGTGTATTTTGAAGGCCTATTATTGGTTGCATAAACATTTATGATCATTGTGTCCTTTTGATCCCTTTATCATTTTGTAGTACTGCTTTTTTATCCTTGATAATATCCATTTTTATCAGTCTACTTTACTTGATATGAATGTAATCAATAGAATTTAATTTTTTTTCATTTTAAAGAGATTTCTACTATAGGGCATGTGCACTCGCCAGAAGACAGAAAGAGACAGAAAGTGAGAAATCATCCCCCTGGAGATATGATTATGTCTCAATCCCTTCTCCATTTTCCTCTTGAAATTTTAGGCATGCATGCACACATGCCCAGTGTGAGTTTTAAGCCACTGAATCCAGGACTTGAACTGCAGTCAACTACGTGGGAGTACAGCAATGTAACCATTATGCCATCTGCTGGTCGTGTCAATAGAACTTTTAATAGTGCTTGTGTGGTATAGTTTGTTCTATACTTTTAACCTATCTATGTCTTTATTTTTAACAGAAGATATATTTTAGACAGCATATAGTTGGGTTTTGTTTAATTAATAATGAACTGTTTATCTGGTCTGTCAACAGTGACTCTTCAAATTGGAATGTTTAGATGATTTAATTAATTCATATAGACTCAATCTCCAGCTGATATTTTCCTTTGTCCAGAAGAGCTTTTTAAAAATAATTCTTATAACACAGGTAGGTCTTCTAGTGATTAAAAATTCTTTCAGCTTCTATTTGAAAATGATTTATTTTGCTTTTACTTTTGAAGGATATTTTCACTGCATATTGAATTCTAGTTTGACAATCTTTTTATCTTTCTTTTGTATGCATTAGATATATTATTCCATTGTCTTCTGGTTTGCATAGTTTCGGTTGACTAATCTTTATTCTTTTTTAGTTTTGTTCCCTTGTACATGATGAGTACTTTTTCTCTGGTGACTTTTAAGGTTATCTTTTTATCATTGGCTTTCATAAACTTGATAATGAAGTGATGAAGTCTTGATGTGATTTTCTAATTATTTATCCTGCCTTGGATCTTGTTGATTTTTAAAAATATACATGAAGTTATATTTTTAATGAGATTTAGAAAACTTTCTGCTATTACTTCTCTAAATAATTTTTATGCTCCTTTTCTTTCCTCTGGGGACTCCGAAGTACATAATATGGGTGTGATATTATGATGTAATGGGAAATATATATTTTGGTTTTCCTCCATAGTTCCTGGCTTATAGCTCCTAAAATTCCTATAATTTCTTAAGTGACTAGAGCAATAACAGTATCTATTTTTTATTTTAAAAAATGAACTTTTGTCCTTAGTTCTTGAAATAGCCACACAGTGCTAAAGATGAAAAACTGTCTTTTGTTATTCATAACAAGCTCCTTTTGGCCACACCTGTGTTTTTATTAATAAAATACTTTTGGGGGAATCTCCTAGATAACCACAAGATGAAGGCAGGTTGCCAGAGGAACCAATGATGTGATTAGAGGAGTGGAACTTTCAGCCCCACCCTCTAACATCCAAGGAGAAGAGAATAGCTGAAGATTGAATTGATCACTAATGACCAATGATGTGATCAATCATGCCTATGTAATGAAGCCTCTATAAAAACCCAGAGGACAAGGTCTGGGAGGTTTCCAGGTTGGTGAATAAGAACTCATCTATGTGCTGGGTAGATGGTGCACCTCAGCTCCACAGGGACAGAAACTCCTCTTTCTCAAACCCCTTTCAAACTTCATCCTATGTGTCTCTTCTACTGGTTGTTCATTTGCATCCTCTAAAATGTTCTATCTATCAAATTGATATTATAAGTGAAGTATTTCTCTGAGTGTTGTGAGCTAGTAGCTAGCAAGTAGAAGCTTCTGAAAATCCCTAATTCACAGCCGTCTGGTCAGCAGTACAGGTGTGCCCTTGGACTTGCAACTGGTATCTGAAGAGGGGAGGCATCCTTAAATTGTGGGATCTGATGGTATCTCTTGGTGGATAGTTTCAGAATTTAGTTGAATTAGTGGATCTACTGCCTAATTCTAGCATGCATGGTAGAATATGTTTTTGGTAAAGAGAAATCTCCACTGGTTTGGGAACAAATCTGTTCTGTGTTTTATAGTGTGAAAGTAGAGAGAAAAAATTAGTTTATTTTTTTGCTTAAGAATGGTAAACCACTTAATATCCTATATGTCACTGAGGCTCTGTTTAATTGGTTAGCCTTTTGCTTTTTTCTTTGTAAATCTATTTGCTTCTGTTTGAATAGTCGCTTTTGCCTTCTATTCAATTTTACTTGCATTCTCTCTTTGCAATGTCTAATCTACTCTCAAGTCTGTTGAATTTTTCACTTTGGATGTTTTAAAATTTGGTTGTAAGTGTTCCAGGAGGTTTTTTTTTTCTTTACTGTTGTCTTTATTCAGGATGTTTATGTTTTCCTTAGCCCTTGAACATATTTATAATAGCTGATTTAAGTCTTGCTATGCTAATTCCACCACCTCTGTAATTTCTGAGTTTGATCCTATAGGCGTATTCTATTGAACTGTATTGGGGTATATTTTTTTTGCTTTTTTGCATGTTTGGCTGTGTTTTAGCTGGATGCTGGTCATTGTGCATGTGAAATTGTTGTGTCTGGATTTCGTTTTCTTTCATAAAGTGATTGGCTTCTGTTCTGGCAGCCAGTTAGTTTACTTTCAGATCATCTTGCACTTTTGAGAGGTATTTTTAAGCTTTGTAGGGTCTAGAATAGCTTTTACTCTGGGGATGGCTTAATATTTCTATAAAAATGTACCCTTTAAAAAAATTTTTTTTGGAGAGGTTTTTGCTATAGGGCACATGCGCTCACCAGAAAGATAAAGAGAGACAGAGAGACAGAAAGCGAGAAATCACTCCCCAGGGGGGTTGGCCATGCCACAATCCCTCCTCTTCCATTCTCCTCTCAGGATCTTGGACACGCACACACATGTGCCCGGCGTGAGTTTAAGCCACTGGGTCCGGGACTCGAACTGCAGTCGACTACATGGGAGTCCAGGGACATAGCTATTATGCCAACTGCTGGTCCCAAAATGTACCCTTTATGGGATTTCTTCTGAGTGTTCAGTGATATCTCTCTATTATTTTTGGTCAGAAGGCACATGTCTCTCAATTCTGCTGGGCTTCAGTATTTATTCAGCTTATAGTTCTCCCGTAGTTATTTTCTGTCTGCTAACCGTTCTTTGCCTGACTTCGTGAGTATCTCCTTACACATTCACAGTTTAGTGTTCAAAGACTCAGGGGATCCCTAGGCAGATTTCTGGACCTTTTTTCTCTGAATAGCTTCTTCCTCTTCAGTCCTCTGCCCAATAAATTCTAGCAGTCTCAGCCTTCCCAAACCCTGATCTCTATCTTCCCCGTTCAGAGAGACTGCATGGAATGCTTAGATCCTCAGAAACCTTTGTCAAATCCACTAAGCACCTCAAGCAGAAATATAGGGAATCTTAGAAATTACTTCCTTTGTTTCCCTTGATCAGAGACTAAATTACTATGATGCTTATTGTCTAATGTCTGAAAACAGTCATTTTACATACTTTTTCATATAATTTTTCCCTAGTTGTTTTACATGGTATGATAGGCAGAATGTGACTCCTTAAAGATCACCATGTCCTAATCTCTGTAACCAGTGAATATGTTATGTTACATGGCAAAGAGAAATTAAGATTGCAGATGGAATTAGGTTGCTAATCATCTGATTTTTAGAAGAGGGAGGGTCTCTTGGATTACTCAGGTGGGTCCAGGGTAATCAAAGGGTTCTAAAGAGGGGAAGAGAGAGACAAAAGAAAGGGCTAGAGAGCTGGCAGTGTGAGAAGGATTTGGCCCCATGTTGCTGGCTTTGAAGATAGAAGAAGGCGAACATGAGCCAAGGAAGACAGAAGCTGGAACTGGCAAAGGAATGCACTCTCCTATAGCCTGCAGAGGGAATACAGCCTCGCTGACACCTTGATTTCAGCCCAGTTGGGCTAATTTCTAACCTCCGGATCGGGAGGATAATGAGGTGGTATCCTGTAAGTGCAGCAGCAATAGGAAGCGAACACAGCTAGGAGAGCTGCTTTGGCACCAGCTCTTCTACCATGATCAGAACATCTTCACTAGTACGCTTCGTAAAAAGACAAATACTTGGGACTCACTCAGGTACTCTGACTTCATTTGTCAGAGCAGGAGCAGTGAGATTTTACATACATGTATGAGGGTTCTACAGTAATTTACCTGAGCATGAAAACCACTGACCTTGTCCAACTTGCCCCATTGATAGCTGAGGCCACTAAATCAAAGAACGGTTTAGGAAAGTTAGGGGAAAATGAAGATGAGCTTTCAGTATATTGCAAAGCCTACCTAAAACACAAGTAGTATAAAATATATATCCTCTCAGGAGGCTGTCTCTTGGCATCCAAGTATTTGAAGTTGTAGCAGGAGATCTGAAATGCACTTAGATGCAAGATGTACATCCTTGAAACATAGCAGCTAAGGCCAGCCCATGAGCTATGCAAAACTATGGATTTCTGCGGTCCGAAAATCAGTTCTATCAGCCTTATTACCACAAAAGTGCCCACATATAGACCTGGCGTGGGTCATTGATTGGTTTTGATCAAGTTGATGAGAATTCTGGTATTTAACAGACTTCAGCACTCCAGAGAACCACAGGGAATATTCTGCCAATGCTCATATCAATTTCATCTTCAGGTTTTACATCAGCAAAGGTGGCTCTCAGTTTGATTTCAATCATTCTATGCATTGAAAAACTAGTGCTTTCACTGAGCCAGCAGGGGCTAAACACTGTCTAGATTTTGGTGTTGGGTAGCATTCTGAGATTTATTCACTTGTATTCAAAACTCAGGGATTCTAGGATACGTTAGTGGGATCATCCAGTGAAAAAAATTTTTTTTCTTCCTCCTTTTCCTTTTTACCTTTCTTAAGTTGAACTTAAATTCATCACACCTGGACAGGCGAGTGCCTCCACTCGTGGACTACAGTCAAGTTAACAGGGAGTTGAATCACTCCAGGGCTTCTTTTCAGTCTTGATGTTTTTCTAATTCCACAGTGCCTCTAGACGGTTCTTGGCTGTTACCCAGTTTAGGATGTTAGGCTGGTAATGTCTGCTCCTTTCTGTGAACAGAAGACTCTCTTCTCTGCTCTTCTCTCCACAGTGCACTTTTAGCTTTTGCTTGGGCCTTGACTGTTTAACCTAAGAACTCTCCCCAGTGGCCCACCATCCCTGAAAACTGTTTAGTCACCTTCTTTGTAGGTGACTAAACACAGATTCAGAGAGTAGTATCCACTGAGGGAGTCCGTACAACTGTTCCCAATACCTGGCCTTCAGGGCCAGGCTATAGATGGGCACCAAAAATAACTTCCAGTTTATTTTATAATTTATTTCTTCCACAAGTGAAAGAAAGGGAGAGAATAAAAGAGAGAGAGAGAGAAGAGAGAAGACCTGAACAGGATCTAGATACCCTGATCCACCCCCAGGCTTCAGCCAGTCCTGGATTGTGATCAAGTATGTGCTGGGTGTGTTCAGGGAGGTCTCCAGACATGAACCAGGCACCTTTCTATGTGGTATAGCTTTGTATTCGCCACCATCTGGCACCTTTCATTTTATACAGTAGGAGATTCAGACATGGAGAGATTTACTAACTTTTGCAAGAACAAGTGATAAATAAGTAGCAGACCTAAGATTTGTGCCCAAGCAGTCTAAAATTTTGTTTTCACCCTATAACCAAAGTTCCAGTCCTACGTGTGGTTTACAGTCAGTAGCACCTGAATGCCATGCTTCGAAGGACCCAAAGACTCTGTCCTTCCTGCCCTGCCATGTGCCTGAAACTTCCTCCATGAGCCACTGCATGAGTAAAGGCATCAGTTACCAGTCCCGGCAGTCAGATGTGTTTAGATCGACGCCCGGAGCCTCTTCATTACAGTGTGTAGTCTTGGGTCTCCGTTTCCTTATCTACAATCCCTCCTCCAGAGGGTTGTTATGAGGATGCAAATGAAATGATGTGAGTAAATAAAGCAACCAGACTACCATTTATAAAAGGACGGACCTATGGGAGGAAGCACTTAGACTATTGGTTGGTATAATGAAAAGCCCCAGAAAGTGAAATGTGGGGCAGAGATTGATTTTATTTCTTTATGTCATAAAGCACCTGTGTGTTTGTGTGTGAGAGAGAGGGAGGAGAGAGAAAACCCTCCAGTGGGGCCTGGTCACGCCCTAGCCGCTTTCCCTCCAGTTCTCTGTAGATAAGTATGTGTGTGCCTTGCTTATTTTTTCAAGCTGCTAAGACTGGGACTCAAACCCTGGTTGACCATGTAGAATCCGAATTTCTCTGTGTAGTGCTTAACTACTGTGCTGCAGGGTCAGCCCAAGATTTTATTTTTAACTTTTTATTTCAAGTTTAAAAGTGGCAAATGTAGCACAGAGAGCTCCTGAATATACTTTGCTGGCTTTCCTTCATGTTAGCATCTTACCTAATTCATAATTGCTAGATCCTGTACATTGACACTGGGCAGTACTATTGCTAAATTACAGATTTCATTCTGATGTCACTGATTTCTCCACTGACGCCCTTGTACTGTGGCAGGATCCAACCCAGGGTACCATGTTGGATGTAGGTATCGTCCTGCTTAGTTCCCCACCATCTATGGTGGATCCTCAGCTTGTCCTTGACAAGTGTTCATGATCTGGACATTTTCAAACGGTGGCACTGGGCTGTTTTGTAGGATGCTCCTCCATTTGCATTTTGCTGCCTTTTCCCTTGTGATTAGTGATTAGATAGAAGTTATATCTTTTTGGCGTGAACATCATGTTGGTCTTCTGCCTCTCCTAGGCACGTGGTGATGCTGCTTTGTCTTCCTGCTGGCACAGGAACCTGGATCACCGGTGAGGTGAGAGCAGCAGGGTCCGCCCCCCGCAGGTTACTGGATGGCCTCTCTCCCTTTCATAATTGACAAATTTCTTCCAGATGATATTTCAAGACAATTTAAATATTCTGTATCCCCCCAAACTCTCACCCACTAATTTTAGCATCCATCAGTACATCTTATCTACAATCATTATTACTATGATATTCTAATGGTGAATTAAAAAAAATTTTTTTTCCCGGGGACCAGCAGTTGTAGTAATGGCTATGTTGCTGGACCCATGTAGTTGACTGTGGTTCGAGTCCCAGATCCAGTGGCTTAAACTCATGCTGGGCGCGTGTCCGTGCATGCCCAAGATCTTGAGAGCAGAGTGTAGGAGAAGGGACTGCAGCAAGGCCATCGCCCATAGGGGGTGATTTCTTACTTTCTGTCTCTCTCTGGCTTTCTGGTGAGTACACGTGCCCTATAACAAAAACCTCTCAAAAAAGATTTTTTGTCTTATTTGTTCTACATTTATTAATTGGAATTTTTCCATAAGGAAGAATTGCCTCTATTTCTTTAACTTGTTCAGTTATGTATGTATAACCATGTGGACTCATGGAATTTTATTCTATGAGTTAAAAAGTCATACTTGCATTACTTATTTTCTTGCTCAGATTATTCCTGCCTGGGTCCCTGGAACTAGGCTTGGGTCTTTCAGGTTTTCTCCTATCTTGTTGTCACATGGGGTAGCGTTTACTGGGTCCCCCAAGGCCTAGCACTCAGGGTGCACAGGAGAAGCCTGGTAGTGGACTTTGCTTTCTGCCAGCGAGGGCTGTAGGGTGAGAATGAGTCTGAGTGTGTTGAGTAGAGAATGGAAACTGACACCCTCTCTCCAGGTAGACTAGCTCTCTAAGACCCAACTGCTCTGAAAATTCACTGGGCCAGCCCATGCTGCAGCTGAGCAAATCAAGGCCCAGGAAGAGAAGAGACTTGTTCAAGGCCATAGAGTAAGCTGGGTTAGGGTGGAGGGGGAGCAGCCTGGGTCGACGTCACCCGTGTCCCACGAGGGACTGATTGCAGGGCAGCCTGTTCCAGGATCTGGGCAACCAAAGGATGAAGGGGTTTGTTCATTAGCAGAAGCTCAGGAAACAGGAGGCTTTGGGGCAAGGTTTCTTTAGGAAGCCCTGGGGCTGCTGGCTCTGCTCCCTCTCCTTTCTGCCCAGCTGAAAGGAAGGGCTTTTCTGTGCCAAATCCCCAGCTCCGGCACAGTGGAGGCCTCTAATCCCCTCCTGGCTCAGGATCCTGGTTCAGCCGGGTCTGATAGAGGGGTTCCCAGAGAGCAGATTTCTGTGGGCCTGGGAATGGGGCACCATGTGGCCCCAGGCCCACCTAAGCAAGGGCTGGGAACATTAGTAGCCAATCATAGGAAACAGGCAGAGTCAGGACTGACAATAAGTTCTGTGAGAGTTAGGGACTATATTAATAGAGGTCCAGTGAGCAGAACAGGGGAGGTGACAGGCTGGTGGGACACACAAGCCCAGCCTATAGCAACTTCCCTAATATCTAAGCTCCTCTGACCCTGGCTGTCTGCATAAACACTAGGCCTGGGCTCTATGGAGACATAGAACACTCTGTAAAAACAAAAGAGCCACCCTTTAATCCTGGAAGCAGAGATTGTGAGGTCTGCTTAGTCCTTCCCAGCTTACAAGGACCTTTCCTTTCTAATACATGTTTAACCTCACTGCCTCCAGGAGGTGGGCAGCACCTGAGTTAGGATCCCCATTTTACAGATGCTGCAACTAAGGGCTGAAAGAGGACGGGGTCTTCAGGGAGCTCAGTGTTTCTAGAAAGAACTAGACCCTCCAATCCTTAGTGCCGGGCTTTCCGATGACTCCATCCAGCATTGGGGCTGGCCCTTCTACATCTGCCCCATCAGTAGCCACAAGGAGCAGGGCTGTGGCTGTGGAGGTGCTCTGGGATGTCCTCAGAGCATTGCCGGCCCTTCCTCTGAGTGGACTGCGTCCTGGGTGGGTCAGGGGCCAAGCAGAATCCACACAGGACCATCATACTGAGCAGCTGGAGGATACAGCATAGCGTGTGTTGCACGTGTTTGTGTATGCACACGTCCACGTGCATGTCTGTTGGGCAAGAGGGTGGCATGTGCTTGGCAGACACTGCAGAAAGGCACTTGGCTGGGCCCCCGCCCTTGTCTGGCTTTGGCTGTCCACCTCCATCCCCAGCAGGCCCTGGGAGGCCACAGCGCACAGATGGCCATCCGGCTGGCACTTTAGGACATGGCCCAGTGCTCGCTCGCAGATGCGTCCTCCCCCACTCTCCTTGGCTTCAGTGGCTGTACCGACTCTGCAGAGGAGTGGCCGGGCCCTGTCAGAGAGGCATTGGGGGTGGTGTTAAAGGGGGCACAGGGCACAGAACCAACCCATCACAGCAGAGCTCTCCACCCACCATTGATCAGAAAGCCTGTTCGACGAGAACCCTTGTCTATGTTGCCCAGACCCTGAGCACTGGGAGGCAGAGCCAGTCTCAAGAGCAGGAGCTCAATCCTCCTTCTAGTGGGAAAATTCCACTCATGTGACCATCTTCCTTGGCTCCACACATTCCATTTACGACGAGCTAGTCAGAGGGACTGCACTCAGCCCCTCCATCCATCCATCCACCCACCCCCAAACTTTCACGAATACTTACAGCATGCTGAAACTATTCTAGGCTTTTCTGTGGGGAGCATAAGATGAATAAAGAACCTTTGGTCTTAAATGGTACCACCTTCGGGCCCCAAAGAAAAGTTTATTGCTGAGAAAGGTGAGAAAAACTCCAACCAAGCATCACTGCAGCGGGCCTACTCCTACAGTGTTAAGGGCAGAGGACACCGGAAGGAAAGGAGGTGACAAGTGCCAGGGAAA
>NW_006159929.1:2254454-2257431 GCF_000334495.1 Tupaia belangeri chinensis
GAGGCCCTGTCAGAGAGGCATGGGACCTGGGCTCTGGCCCCAGTTCTGAGCCCAGACACTGTGCCTGGGTAAGGTGGCCAGATTTAGACGACATAGGACTCCAGTGATGTTTCCATTTCAGACAAAATAAACCTTAGGATAAGTACGTCCCATTTCAATATATATGGGACATCCTTCTACTAAAGGATGAGTGGGTTTTTATCGAAAGTTCAAACTTTACTAGGCATCCTGTCTTATCTGGCAATTTCATGCCTGGAGGAGGCTCTGGGCCTCTGTGGCTTCATTGGCACCACGAAGATGAGGAGACGGCGAGCGGACGCTCCCAAGGGGCACATCTACCTGTCTGTGTCGTACCACCTGCACCCAGCACAGGGCTAGTGCCTCTGGAATCTGTGGACATGCTGGGGGATGGAAGAGTCAGGCCTGTGCTCCTACAATCCCTGTTTCCTTACTCCATAGCACGGGTTCAGCCTGAGCAAACCATTGGCTGCCATTGCATGAGTGGGCCTGCGTAGGATGGTCCAAGTCACCGAGTCCTTTCAGAGAACCCAGGCTGTCTGTCTGTTTCTAACCAACCCTGCTCTGGACTGCTCTAGAAGGAGGCCAGAGACTGGGAGAGGATTGCTAAGGCCACACAGCACACAGTACTGGAGCCAGAAGCTGTCATCCAACCATCGACTCCCTGCCCTGTGCCCTTTGGGAAAACAGTCGCTTGGCCCTGATGGTGTTCCCTGAGAAGAGAAATCATGGGGTCCTGGAGTTTCTGCCCAAGAAGGCTTGATGGGGTCTACAGCGGCTTTGCCCAAAAGGCAAGTGGGGCATCTTTCTGAAGCCAGTCTGGCTGGGGAGTGAACGGTCCGGATGTCCAGTGGGCTGATAAGCCACACACAGATGGGTGGGGGCAGAGCAGGAAACCCATATTAAGCAAAGATACAGCCATAGGGGCCCAGCTGAAAGAAACCAGAAAGATCGTGTTTTCAAACACTGGCCCCCGACAGGGAGTTTTTTCTAGCTGCAAGCGACTGTGTTACAAATCTCAGACACTAACTATTGACAAAAACAAACACATAAACACAAGTTGAAATGCAGAGAATCTCCTGGGTCTGATAGAAATCTCAATGAGATCCACCCTGCTTTGGTGTGTTAAAAAAAAACAAAATGCAACTAACAATACTATCTGACAAAAAATTCTTCTGCAGTCTGGCCGCCTTTCACCCATTGTTCCTGTGGAAAAATGTTGTCTCTCTAAGCGTCTGCATGTTGGCGGTCGTTAGGAGGAAAGAGCTCGGCGGGCTTGCTTTATTTATTTATGTCCCTTTTGCTGAATTCTGATGAAGCGCAGGCAGGCAGGCATCTGGCTTCCCAGAAAGATGTCTGAGTGGAGAACTGGGGGCCCTGGCTCGACACAGCGAGCGCACGTGAGGGTCTCCGAGCACGCAGTGACTCTGGCTTCTCTAGAGTTGGGGCTGCCGTGACATCTCGGCTCCCCTTGTGAAGTTCTCCCCGTCCTGCTCAGGGAGAACATCAGGTCCTGCCCTCTCCTCGGTCGTAAGCAGGCTGCGTGTGGAGGTGGTCAGGGCTGACAGCCTCACTCACGTTTCGTGGGTAGGGAGTGGAGGAGGCATGAAGATGTTAGTCTAAAAAAAGTATTCAGGCTAGAGAAGATTCTAGAAATCACCTTCTTCAAGGGAGGATTGCAGGGTCCAGGCAAATTTAGCCTGGGTGACAGCAGGTGAGGGTACCACCCCGTCCAATCTTCGCTCCTTCGAAGGGTCGACATGGGGTGGGGGTGGGGTGGGGAGGACAGTGTCTCCCAGGAGCGTATGTCATGCCAGAAGATGGGGACAAAAGGCTTCTTTCTATGCTCAGCTGACACCCCAATGTCAGGACTGGGTGAAAGTTGGCACGGTGGCCTGTAAATGGAGTTTCCTGTCACTGCACAGGCGGTGTGCCAGTGTGTGCCAGCGTGTGGCATGGTCGTGCCTGTGCTGAATGGGTGCTGGGTTGTGGACCAGTCCCTGGTGTAGCTGTGACGCCATTTATGGCTTTCCGCAGCTCCTTTTCATGTGCGGGACTCGTCTCGTAAGGAGCAGGCTGTGGCGGAGGTGAGACTGAGCAAACCTCCTTGAGTGTCGCAGGCTGTGCGCAAATCCTCACTCCACGCAGGACACCTGCTGCCTCAGCAGAGCCGACCTGGCGGAGATGAGGGACAGATGTGAGTGCACGGCGGATGTTGCTGTGACCTTGCACAAGCCGGGAGAGAGTGCCTGTCCCAGCCTGAGAGGTGCGACTCAGCCGCAGGCCCTCCAGCAGCCCCAGCAGGCTAGGATGCCCCGCGTGGGGAGAGCTTGGGGCAATACCTGTCTCAGTCGGTGGAGAGGAGGCTTGTGCCCACCTGCCCCCTCTCTCTCACGTGAGGCAACCTGGCCAGTGGAAAGCCATGGGTTTTGAGGTCTAGCAGACTGGGGTTCAGGTGCTAACTTCACTACTGATTAGTGGGGTGCGGAGCGGGGGAGTGAGGACCCGCACGCCTCCAGGCTCCCTGGGGAAAGGAGTCCATCCCGCCTATCCCTCACTAGCCATGGGGCAGGCCAAAACAGATATTCCCTCATTTCTTCTGCGTGATGAAGACGTCCACGTGGACTCAGCACACAGATAGACACGTCACATGTGCGGGAGTGCCCCAGGCAGGGGCTGTGTTTCTCACAGTACACAGAGGCCCAGGGTCCAGACCCCGGTGGGAGCATACAGTGCACTCACTGGGTTTCTTCCGAAGGCCTGGGAAAGGTTCTCAGGGGTGTGGGCTTTCGTCCCAGGGACATGTGCCTCCTATGCTCCTAGCCACCCTGACACGCTGGAGTGGAGGGGCTCACAGTCGGCCCAGGGGTCAGTACAGGCAGGCAGGAGCCAACTCCCCAAGACTCAGTGAGGGAGAGCTTAGCTTGTGAATTGCTCCAGTTCCATAGGGTCCTAGACA
>NW_006159929.1:2257462-2268321 GCF_000334495.1 Tupaia belangeri chinensis
CAGGAACCTCAGCCGTGGCCACTTTGCATGTGGTGGCCACTTTGCTAAGGGCCTTGAGCAAATCGACACACTTTGCCTGAGTGCCATGGCTTATACTGGGGTACAGTGGGTGGGGCATAAGCCCTGAGCCATGTACCCCCACATCACACTGCTCAGAGGCTGGGAAGTTCTCCCTCCTGTGGAGCAGGTCATCTGTTTCTAGGTAGCTTCTGCACGTTTGTCTCATTATGGCCCCATGGGGACTCCTAATCTGTCCCCTGCTTGGCAATAGGTCCCCTCCAGTCCCTGGGTCTTCCCTGCCCTTAGTCCTGCACCCCTGCTCCCTCTGTGGCTGGCACTGGAGGGTCTCTCCATGCCCTCCACCAGCCCCTTCCCTATCTCTGATTTCCCCTCCAGCACTCACTAGCATGACAAAGGACCCAGTGCAGGAGAAAAACCACAGCCAGTTTCATCTCTGTGGTCCCAGCTTCCCCATTCCCTGACTGCTATGGAGCGATTGTTTTGTTGTTGTCATTGTTGTAGTGGTCATCATTTTAAGTTTGTTCATCTGCCTCTTGAGAGAGCGGGTCTTGATTCTACAATCCACAGGCAGCCCTCAGCCAGCCCGAGATCATGGGGAAGCACATGCCTGGTGTACTCAGGGAGGTCTCCGGTCTTTAACTGAGAACCTTCCTATGTGGGTGGCCTCACGGAGTGCCACGTCTTACCATTGCACCACCACCCAGCCCCTGGGGTTGTTGTATTTTTAAGTAGGGAGACATATTTATGTATTTTTCAGTTAAACCAGGAAATTAGCTTAGAGATTCAGAGAGCTCAAGTAACTTGTGTAACGTCGCACAGCAGCTTGGCAGTCTAGCCAACTTTGGACACTGTGACTCTGGCCTCCTCCCTGGTTCCTTCCCTAAGAACCTCTGGGGTGACGCATCTGACCCCTTAGAGGAGGACTTACTGCTTTAGCAATAGGTGAAGACTCCGTGCCGTTTTGTGCGGTGTTCTGGCGGAGAGCACAGAAGTCTCAGAACCACTGGGCCTTTCCAGAGCCTAACACTCTAGGCCGTTGTCCACCTGACCAGAGTCTAAGGTGGCTGTGGAAAGCAGCTTACCCCACCCTGGTGGCTCAGCGGCCCTGCACAGGTGTCTGAGAGGAGAAGAAAGATGGGAGAGCAGACATGGCTCTCTTCCAACTGCAGAGGAAGCCCAAGTCATTCAGAAAAGCAATGCGGGGGGACCAGCAGATGACATAATGGTTACGTCACTGGACTCCCACATATTCAACTGTGGTTCGAGTCCTGGACCCAGTGACTTAAAACTCATGCCAGGTGCCTATGTGTGTGTGCCCAAGATCCTGAGAAGAGAATGGAGGAGAAGGGATTTCGATGTGGTCATCTCCCTTCGGGGGTCGATTTCTTGTTTTTTGTCTTTCTGGTGAGTACACACTTCCTATAGCAAAAATCTCTTAAAAAAAAAAAAAAGAAAAGAAAAGGAAGAAAGAAAGAAAGAAAGAAAAACAATGTAGGATTAGCCGGGATCCCCAACAAGCTTTCCAAAATCACATTTGCATCCCCTGGTAAATCCCTGCCCAGGAAACACAGGGACTGAGGAAGGGGGAAGAGCAGAGGCACCTGTGGGTGGGCTAGATGCCTCTCCAGGTACAATGAGGGGAGGGACAGTTCCCCTGGGAGCTCCACAGCCTCTCTCATTCTCCTTCATTCCACCCACTCATGGAAGTTCATTTTCTTAAGAGAAGACTCTTTAGAGCTGTGTCTTTGCCAGAAGCTCTAGAAATAGCTTGCTGGGAAACATCTCTGATACTTACCACCTACAGAGAAAATGGTCTGCTCGATCAGGCTGGTTGGCATGTGTCAGGCTCCAAGAGGGCATTGTGGACATGGGAGTGAGGCTGCGTGGCCACGTGGCTGTGGAAGCTCAGGGCTGGCCCTCCATGAATGCGGGCACACGCTCTGGCACTGCTCCCTGCTGGCAGGGTGACTTTAGGAGAGGTGGGTTCTCCCCTGGGCTCTGGGAGCCTATTGATAAATGGGCTGACCACATACGCCTCGTTCCTCCCTGGGAGGGAGGAACACGGCACAGCTGGCTCTGGGATCTGGGCAGGATGAGGGAAAGGCCCCGATGAGAAGGGATGGTGGAAGAGAAGAGTGACTGGGAGGGCTGGTTCTACTATTTCCTTATTTCCTCCTGCTACGAATGCACTTTATCCTTGTGGACTCATTGTCGGGGTGAGGAGAGAGAGATAACCGTGTACTGAGTTAAGCTAGCACCCTTATTGTGAGGATGGAGAAACTGAGGCCCACAGATTTGGGGTGTCTGCCTCAGACCACAGAAAGGCACATGGCGAATCAGCCTGGTCTACTAGCATCTGGCCACTCTGCTGGACTCTGCCTGCACCAGCAGCTCCCTCAGGAGGGCTTGTGGCCTGGGCATGGCTACAGGAGTCCAGGACCTTTTGCTCTCTTGTCCTATCCTCTGCATTTCCCTGAAAAAACATGACCAGAAGGACGTCTGGAGAGAGATGGAAGAGACCAGCTCTGCCCTTTCCAGGCTGTGACATGGTACATGGGGCTTTACCTGCCTGTCTGTGAAATGGGGGCATGACGTCCACATCCTGGTGCCATTGCAAGCTTCGGCCATTCAGTCACCAGATGCTGGTGGGTATGGGCCAAGTGCCAGGATCTGCTCCCAGAGCTGGGAAACAGCAGTGAGCTGGACACGGGTTCCTGCCTGCACAGTCCTCCTCTAGTGGGGCAGCCAGCCAAATGACAAGTAGAAGAAAAACACACAGGATCATTTCACATAGGGATAATAATAAGGCAGCAATGTGAAAGTGAGTGCGCTGCATGGGTTGGGGTGGGGTCGGGGCCATTTCAGGATGAGAGGGAGGCAGGGTGTAAGCACTGTCCAAGCTGTGGAAATCCCAGTGCTAATGTCCTGAGCATGGTGGGGGTCAGGAGGAGATGCCGTGGAGAAGTAGCAGGGCCAGGCGTGGGGCTGAGCCTGCCAGGTCAGGGGCGATCTTCAACTGCGTTCAAGCTGGATCCAACAAGGAGGCTGAGGGGAGCCCTTGAGATGCCCTGGACCTTGCAAGCCCAGGCAGGAATCCGGGCAGCACAGGCTGGAGCACGGCTCTCTCTGAGTGCAGGCCTGACTGGAAGATGGAAGCTGGTGTCTGAGAGTGGCTGGGGGCTGAGAGGTCGCCCCCTGTCTCTGGAGCATGGAGAGAAGTAGCAGAGTAGAGCAGAGATAGTAAAGAACAAAAGGGGGTGTGTGTGAATTGTTGTAATCACCTGCCCCTGGAGCCCTCCCAGATGAGCAACCTGGGAGGGAGCGCAAATCACCGCGTTCCAGGAGGTGACAGTGCAGAGCAGAAAGAAACAAACCTGGGACCAGCAGTTAGCGTGATGGCTATGTCACTGGATTCCCATGCAGTCGACCTCAGTTTGAGTCCCGGACCTGGTGGCTTAAACTCACGCTGGGCGCGTGTGCGTGCGTGCCCAAGATCCTGAGAGGAGAATGGAGGAGAAGGGATTGCAGTGTGGCCATCCCCCCTGGGGGGTGATTTCTCGCTTTCTGTCTCTCTGTCTCTCTCTGTCTTTCTGGTGAGCGCACGCGCCCTATAGCAAAAACCTCTCCAAAAGGAAAGAAAGAAAGAAAGGAAGGAAGGAAGGAAGGAAGAAGGAAGCCTATAGAACAGAGTTGCTGGCATGGGTCCTGCTCAACGCTAGCCCCCCTCCCTGGTTTAGCAGGCAGCCTTCACTGTATTCCTAACACATCCTCCTTTCTCTGTAAGAGCTTACTCGGGTCCACACCTTGCAGGTTTTAGAGGAAGGAGGCTCAGCCCCAGCTCTTGCCCCAAGGGGAAAAACCATGCTTGGTCTAAGCCAGAAATTCTCTCAACTTTCTCTGCCTGTGGAGCCCCTTAGTCTCGGTAATTCTTTTTTATAGTCAATTTTCTTTCACTGTCAAAAGAAGGGAAAAGAAATACTTAACCCTTCTGCCCAAACGACTGAGTATTTATGCTGTAACAGCGTATTAGTCTATTGAAAAAGCCATGGATACAAACTGAAAGGAAAAATTAATTTTAATTAATTAAGTTTTCAAAAGTTTTGCAGCTTGCTTTATTTTTTATTATTCTTTCCAGCAAGCAAGTAGAACTTTTATTTCATGAATATTTAGGTTCTTATATGGGCAAACATTGCATCTATGTATGGTATATACAACATGATATTTGAAGTATGTTTAGTAGGGAGTCTTCAAAATGTTCATAGAACATGTATAATTTGAAAATACTATGCCTGAATTTCAAGTTGTTTTTTTTTTTTTTTTACTAAAATGTGTATTTTAGTTCTGTTTTTCTACAAATTTTTGGAAGTCTCCTTGTACATTGTGGAATGGTTAAATCAGGTTAGCTCATATATCCATTATTTCACATGCTTATCATTTGCTAATGGTGAGGACAGTTAAAGTCGACTGACAATTTCAGGTCTATAAGACATTGTTACGAACTATGGTCATCATGAAATAGAGTAGATCTGATTTATTTATAAATAACTACAATTACCAGGGCCAGCAGGTGGTGTGGTGGCGAAGGTACTGGATTCCCACATGACTGACCGTGGTTTGAATCCTGGACCTGGTGGCCTGAAAATCACACAGGGTATGTGTGCGTGTGTGCCTAAAATCCTAGGAGGAGAATGGAGGAGAAGGACTGCAGCGTAGCCATTCACCCTGGAGGGGGTGATTTCTCGCTTTCCCTCTCACTGTCTCTGTCTCTCTCTGGTGAGTGCTCATACTCTGCAGCAAAAACCTTTAAAAAATAGAAAAAACCCCAAAATTACAATTACCTGCTAATGAGATGCAGGTGCCTACTGGGCATTACACAACTTTTCAAAGCGTGGATTTGGATTGATACCTCCATCTCCATTTCCCGCTCCACACTGATATTTACCAAATACTTATTTTTTTTATTGTAGCAACCTCTAAAAACTTCTCAGAGAAATGTAGTAGGATCCAGTGCTGACGCTATGCAGTGCCTTGCATTTGTAGTTCCAACAGGTGGCCAGTATTGCTGAGTTTCCTTTGAAAATGTAAGATCTCCTTTCCTGCTCTGAAATTTGTTGTGGCACTCTGGGGTAACTCAGCCTTCAGGCTGGGAACCATGGACCTAGAGGCATCAGTTACAGAGACCAGTGAAATGTGGAGGAACAGGTTTCAGGAGATTTCCGGGGAAGGTTGTCTCACTCTGTAAAAGACATCTGGGAGGAAACGCTCTCTTTCCTGTTGCTGGCTGTTGTCAAGTCGAGCCTGGAACCACAGCTGCCATCTTGGATGTGAGACTCTTCCAAGGAAAATATGCTGAGGATGGCGGGGAGAGGAGGGGAGGTAGAGAGGATCTGGCTTTGATGACATTGCTGGACTGCTAAGCCCTGGAAGAATCCACCTCTGGACTTGTTATGTGAGCTCACACCTACCTGGAGTATGTAACCTACCTGGAGCTGGACTTCCTGTTCACCTGCAGCTGGAAGCATCCCTCCTAATACTCCAGCCAAGGATGTTCACGCTTGCTATTCCCCCTTAGGGCCACCTATCAAAGTCTCGGAGAAATCCCATAAGTCTCTGCTTACTCTGGTTCAATGCAGAGTTTGCCAAATTTACTCGACTGAGGAAACCTTTTTCTATGGAACCTAATTACATCTCACAGAGCACTTGTGTGCCAAAAAACACACTTTTGAAGGGATACTTTAGCTCCTTCCTCATGGTCCCTCGGCCCTCATCCACCTCCAGAAGCCTGTACTCAGACTCCCACCTCAGCAGAGCGCCAGGGCCCACATGTGTTTCTGCTCAATGGGGGAGACTAAACGAAGCCAGATGTACCTGGGCAGCCCGCAGGCAGAAGAGGCAATGATTTAATGTCCCAGCTATGCAGGGATTACTTGCCAGAAAACTCCCATGGAGGAGTGGGGACTTGCCCTCCACCCTACTAATGGATTCGACAGAAGTGCTCCTGTGGGCTGTGCACGACCATGGAGCATGGCCGTAGTCTGCATTGCTTCTGTATCCACAACCAGTTGCTGTGCCCCTAATTGCTGTGGCCAAGGCCGGGGTGCCCACGACTGCTGTGCCCATAGTCACTGTGCTCCTGACTGCCGTGTTCATGGCCAGTGTAACCATGACTCTGTGCCTATGATCATTGTGCCCACAGTCACTGGGTGCTGATTGCTGTGCCTAACTGCTGTGCTCATGACCAGCATAACCATCACACTGTGCCTACACCCAGTGTGTTCATGAGCACTGCCCATGACCAGTGTGCCAGTGGTCACTGTGACTGCAGCCAGTGTGCCCATGACCACCGTGGCCACGCCCAGTGTGCCCATGATCCAAGTGTCCATGATCCCTGTGCCCCTGACCACTGTGCTCATGACTGTGCTTTTGGGTTTAGCCCCTCTGTCATTCTCAGAACAGGACCCCACTGAGTCTTCCCCTTGAGCCCTTTAGGGCAGTTCCCCTCGTTCCTGTCCTGCCTCCTCCCATCCCTTGGGCTCTCTGACCCAGGAGTATAGCCTTGAGCCCTTTAGGGCAGTTCCCCTCGTTCCTGTCCTGCCTCCTCCCATCCCTTGGGCTCTCTGACCCAGGAGTATAGAGCTCTGCCAAGCACTTGCTGTGTGACTTAGGCCACTCCCACCTTCCAGGGCCTGAAAGTATCCACTTCGTGATTTTCCAAAAATGTTTTCTAGGATTTTTGATTTCTGAGGAGGCAGCTTGGGACGCAGGCTCTTGCTTTGACTCAACCAGGACAGCTCTCCAGTCACCCTTTTTTCTTTCTTTCTTTTTTTGGGGAGCACTTTTTGCTATACGGTTCTTACACTTGCCAGAGACAGAGAGAGACAAGGAGACAGAAAGCGAGAAATCACCCCCCAGGGAAGAAATCACTCCCCACGCCACAATCCCTTCTCCATTCTCCTCTCAGGATCTTGGGCACGCACACACACGCACCTGGCGTGAGTTTAAGCCACTGGGTCCGGCACTCAAACCGCGGTCGACTACATGGGAGTCCAGCGACATAGCCATTACGCTAACTGCTGGTCCCCTCCAGTCGCCCTTTTTATTCGCTGGCTTCCCACATAGGATTTTATTGGAAGGACAGGCTTTGTGGCAGAAAAAATGAAAAAGGTCTAAACCACCAATTCTGACCAGCTGTGCATTTGGCAGAGGACTGAGGTCTCTTCTCTCGGGATGTTGTGAGGTCCCTGGAGATCTGTGGGATAACAGGCTGGGGTCAGGGCAGGAGAGCGGAGAGACAGCCAGTGGGGCCATGATCTGTCCCCCTGGTGGCCTTGCCGACTGTGTCATTGGATTAGGGTTCACCTTAATCGCTTCATTTTAACTTCATTGCCTCTTTAATCCCCCAATCTCCAAACACTATCCCATTCTGAGGTACTGGGGGTTAAGACTTTTATTTATGAAACTGGGAGAGCATGATTCAGCCTTTACCAGATATCCTGCCTAAATTCATGCTCTTCCTTTGCAACTGACTTTTTCTTTTTTCAGAAGAACTGTGCAGAGAATGCTCCTTGCCTCCTATCATACGAGAACCCCCGCCCTCAGCCTCTCTGGGCCTTTCTGTAGAGCTGCTTGTCAGATGCTTGCTCTCTAGAGCTGACTGTGGATAAGCTAAAGCTGCCAGAGGGAATACCAAGAGCCACTAGTGCTGTGGGGTAGATTCTGCAGGTCCCCCTCTTCCTGTGGATACTAGGACTTGGTTAAGTGACACTGGAGAGGTATGGTATTGAAATCCAAGGGTCACTGGGTAATGGTCACATTTATGTAATACCCAGCTATGTGGGATTCATGGCCCACCACAAGGATCAGGGAAACCCTTCCACCTGCCCCAGGACTCTCCACCCTACTTCAAAGTCTTCTTCAGTTCTACGGGGTCCATGCAGAAAGGTTCTTGATATTTAAAGGGCTGCATTTCCTTAGGCCTGAGCAAGTAGAGGACCCAAGAAGATCTGAGTCTCCAAATGCCATGAATTCTTGATGTTTTATCAGATTTTTTTTTCCAGGAAAGGGATATTGGAAATTAGGGTGACAGCCCTCACACCCCTGCTGTAATAAATCTGCTGAGCCTGTTCTGCTCCAGTCAACATCGCTGTCAAGTGCAGATAGGCCTGTAACTTTCATGCAACTGCCTTTTATTTCAAATGGTCCTCCTGAGGGTAACTCCAACATGAAAAAGAGGAAGAGTGCTGGCAACATGAGAATGCGGGCCTGGGTCTCTGAGTCAGACCCCCTTTGGTCCTGCCCTGTGGCATGGTGGCCTTGCTTCTTTGGGGTTTCTCAGTATGGCTCAGCAGTTTTGCCCTGTGGGTGTGCTCCCACAGCTTGGGGGCCGTGTGATCTTTGATGTCAGATTAGGTCAGTGGTGGTCATCTTTCAAGAGCTTGAACTGGTCCAACTTGGGCCTGGATGGGCAGAGCCAGGCAGTGGGGCCGGAGCCTGGTAGCCTAACCTGGACAGCAGGTGATGTAGAAGGGAGGGCTGAAGGCTCCTGTCAACCTCTCCAAGACTGTGGTCTTGCACTGTGGAAGATCACCTGGACAGGGAGACCTGAGGTCTGAAGCTTGGCCCGTCCTCAGAGACTCATTTCATGTGTGCGTTTGGTCAAGTCTCTTCCCTTCTCTGGTCCTCAGGCTCCAAGAGCTGAACCAGATGACCTCACTGGGGCCAATGGATACAAACCACTATGTGCCAGCCTCAGTGTCGAGGATGCACAGACAAGCCCACAGCCTCCTGGAGGCAGGGAACATGCTAGAAGCCAGGCTTGTCTACTCACTCATTTTTCTCCCTTGAAATAGATTTATTCTTTCTCATTATAAAAGTAGTTCATGCTTGTTATTTAAAATATATATACCAAAAACACAGCCAAAGAAGACAAAGGCAGGAATGATCCCCATAAATCTCACCCACCCAGAGACAACCCGTGTTAGCACTGTGGTAGAGACTCTTCCAGAACATTACTTATGACTGTGGATATGCATACTTAAAGACAAGAGCAAAACAGGATTTTTTAAAAAAATTTGCTATAGGGTGTGTGGACTCCCTGGAAAGAGACAGAGAGGGAAAGAAATAGTAAGAAAATGTCCCCAAGAGGGGTTGGCCACACCACAGTCCCTTCTCCTCCTTTCTCCTCTTGGGACTTTTGGGCATGCATACACATACACCTGGCATGTTTTCAAGCCTCCGGGTCTGGGACTCCAACTGCACAAACAGCCATGTGGGTTCCAGCTGCTTTACCCAGCACATCACTGGCTGGCTCCAGGATCTGACACTGTTTATATTCTTCAGTCCTCAAAACCACTCAGTATGGTAATTAGTAGTAATATTTTTACTTCATAGATGCAGAAACAGAGACTTGAAGAGGTTGGGTAGCTTTATCAAGGTGGGAGACCACGACTCATTGCCAAAATTGACTGATGGCAAGTCCAAGGCTTTTTTTCAGCCTGTCTATGAAGGAGCCAGGCAGGGGGACAAGGGGGAATGAGAGATTGTGTGAGCATTGACCACACCCCAGGAGCCAGAGACCTGTGAACTCACTTCAAGTTCGCTGAGTCAGGGGCCACAGGAAGGCAACATTTGAAAGATGTCCTTAGGGACATGGGGGTTTGTCAGGTAGAGAAGCAGCAGAGAAAGTGGTTCAGTTGAATGGAAGGAACAGTGAGGTTGAAAAGGTGAAGGCCCCGCAGTCCATATTCCTGTGGTAAGGGAAGCAGCTGGGACAATTGATTATGCACAGGGGGTATGTGTGTTCGTATGAGTGCATGCATGTGTGTGTGTGTATGTGTGTGTTGGAGGAGCCAGATGGGAGGTGGCAGGATGTGAGCTGGCTACTTAGGCTGAGGAGGGTCACAAAACATCAGGCTGAGCTGTTGAAGCTTTCTCTTTGAGGTGATGGGGTGCTATGAAAGGTTCTTGGTGGAATATGAATGAATCTTCACAGGGAACGCCCTGCAGGTCGCGTGAGGCTGAGTTGGAGCAAGAAGATTCAATCACCTGACTCTTATCTCTGTCTCCAGTCAGCACTCTTAGAAAAAGTGGCAGAAAGAGGGGATGCAGCTCCCATGGGCCTTGGGACGATAGAGGACTCCCAAACATCTATCCGATAAGCAGCACCTTATGGACTAATGAAGAGGTCAATAAAGCCAGAGGTGTGTGTGTGGAATCCCATCCCTTAGAGGGAGTAAGGGGGTGTGAGGGACTCCCTTAACGGCAGTGGGCCCGGCTCTGGCTCACGTCTGAGATAGCTCAGCTCCTGCCCCATCTGTTTGCTCCATCTCCTGCGTGAAACAAGGCCCCTCTGTTGCTGGGCCTGGGTTGGCATTGTTTAAGTTCTTACTTGAATGGTTCTTCTAGGAGGATTGATGTCCTGTGTCGGTCAGCAAGTGGGGCACACATACTACTTGCTGGATTACCCCATAGATATCGGAAAGGGTAGGGGACTGGGCAGGTGGGGGGCCTCACACTGGTCAGGAACCTGGCTGCCCAGGGAGTTTCGCACCTAGGACCAGAGAGCTGCAGACTTGGGAGAGGAGTGAACAAACGAGTGATAAGTGGAGACAAACACTGATGAGTATAGGCCGAGGGGGTGAGTGAAAGAACGGATGAGACGAGATTCTGCTGCACCAAAGGCAACAGTTAAGGGTCAGCCTTTGCTCTGGACTACATGTCCTTGTTGGAGTGTCAGTTTAGATCATCTGAGAAGCAGACTCAGATTAATAGATCTATCTTTTTTTAAAAAGGTTTTTGCTATAAGGCATATAATCTCACACGAGAGAGACAGAGATAGG
>NW_006159929.1:2268352-2275129 GCF_000334495.1 Tupaia belangeri chinensis
AGTGAGAAAATATCCCATAGGAAGTATGACCACCCTGCAATCCCTTCTCCTCCATTTTTCTCCTGGAATTTTGTGCATGCATGCATACGTGTCCAGCATGAGTTTCAAACCACCAGGTCTAGGACTTGAACTGTGGCCGCCCATGTGGGAGTTCAGCATCTTAATCACTACACTACCTGATAGGCTTTAGATAGATATATCTTTATTAGGACTGATGTCTGTGAAAGATGAAGAGCGAAGGAGCAGGAGAAGGCAGGGAGAAACTTCAAGCATGATGCAGGCCTGAAACCTGTAAAAGGAGAGAGGGCAGGAGGGATTGGGGAGGAAGAGCTTGAGCCAACAGTACAATTCTTAGACAGTCTGGACCTGGTTGATGGGGATTACCTACACCAAAACTGCACATCAGCAGAATCCCACAAGTGCAGGACTGCCCAGTTCTGGTATTCAAACCTGGAAGGAGCCCTGTGTAGGGCCACCTAGGGAAGCAGATGTGGCCTGCATGGATGTGGTGGGCAGGAGGACAGCACAGCTGGTGGTCACGAGCCCCTGTGCTCCTGCAGAGGCTCTCTTGAAGAGACATCTCAGTGGGGCACTTCCATGGCTGCTGGTTGGCAGAGAGCTGGACTCCTTGTACTCCACACTCTGGAATGAAGGAGAGGACGTCGGGCCTCATTTGCTTTGGGGGAGTAAGTGTGAGCTCGTCCCCTTTCCCTCCCTGTGCCACGTCCGGCCGACTGAGCTGCATTTGTCTGAGGAACTGCACTGACCAGTGGCCCCTGAGGGGCTGCTGCAAAGGCATTCTTTCCATAGGCCAGTGAGGTTAGAACGCAGGACCCAGAAGGGACAGCCTCCCTCTGAGAGCGGTGAACGGTATCAAACGGCACCACTAATCACAGTGGGGTTCAGACACCTGTGCCACCGCCATGCTGTAACCCCCCGGGGGACAGAAACCCTTTTTCCACCTGCTATCCCCAGCACACCTGAAATCTACCCAGTGCGGACCCCCTTTTACTTCAAACCTTGCTTTTTAAGAAGTCTTTGAAGAGGAGGAAGCCTTAAATAAAACCCCTTACAGTTATTGTAGGGCAACTGCTGAGGGCCTGCTGAAGTGAGATGTACAAATCACCTTGGCAAGCTCCTTTTCACTTTGTGCCTCAGTTTTCTTGTCTGTAAAATGGAAGGGGCTCAGACAGATCTTATTTTACACAGAGTGAACACAAGATGCTGGGTGATTGACGCAGTTCACTGGCTTGATGGCTCGAGGAAGCCGAGTCCCAGACCCTTCGTCCTCATACACAGGAGGCAATCCTGCCCTTGAGGTCTTGGGCTGGCCTGTGGGTGAGCTAAACCTGACTCTACTGGGTTTAGACCAGGCCAAAGACCAGGGAGGATAGCTTGGACTTGGTTTGTGGTACTCCCACTGAAGTTTGCCACTGAACGGCAAAGTGGCACTGTCATCCCCCTGCCTTTTACACCTTCCATACAGCCCACCAGAGGGTGGACGTGGGTCCCTATACACCATTACCGTTGAAGGGTGCCCCAAGTCAAGACTCAACTAATCCTGCACAAACTGGGTATCTAATGGGAACCAGCAGTTAGCGTAATGGCTATGTCGCTGGATTCCCACATAGTTGACCGCAGTTCACATCCCGGACCCGGTGGCTTAGAACTCACGCCGGGTGCGTGTGCGTGCGTGCCCAAGATCCCGAGAGGAGAATGGACGAAGGGATTGCAGCGTGACCATCCCCCCTGGGGGGTGATTTCTCGCTTTCTGTCTCTATGTCTCTCTCTGTCTCTCTGGCGAGCGCATGCGCCCTATAGCGAAAACCTCTCAAAACAAAACAAAACAAAACAAAACAAAACTGGGTATCTACTGAACCAGAAGAGCCTCAGTGCCCTTTTCTGTTCTGTAGATAAATATGTACAGACAAGTAACAAATAGTAAGTATGAAAACTGGTTACTTTGTAATCAGCACTGTGATCAAGAAACCACTGGGTAGTCCCAAAGACCTTGGTGCTCCTTGGCCTGGCTTCTTTTTCTCAGTAGAAGTTATGAGGTGCAACTGTGTTGTCGTGAAGTATACTTTGTTTCTGCTCGTTGTTGTGTCGTCTTCCATTTCATTCCACTGTCTTCTATACCATAGGTGAGCAGGGATATTGGGGGGCTGTCTATAAACCTGAGGCTAGCCTCCTCGGTCCAGAGTCTGCCTGTCACCTGTAAAGCTATCTCTTGCTGCCCTGCAATGACACGCTTCTGCATTCTACTTCCTGCTTCATCATCCAACTCACTGTAGGCCTGAGCAGGAGCCATCCCAGGGAGTAACAACTGTCCGAGGAAGAGGGCAGAGGCCCGAGCCCTAACCTTAGCCTGCTACAACCAAATCAATGATACACTCAGGGTGGGGAGTGAAGCAGAGGGTTAGGGGGAGAATGTGTCCCCTTCAGGCCTGGAACAAACCCATCTGGGCAGTCACCACCATAAAGGCAGGTGATTAGGGCTTGTGATAGTGACTGTGACGGTGCAGGGGGAACACCACCTGGACGTCAGACATCTGGCCGCCTGGCAGAGGCAGGCGTGTGTAGGAGAATGAGTAGAGAGGAGGGCGGGGAGGGCTCTCACTCACAGGCAGTAACTACTATGGACCCACGCGTGCAGATGGCATGTGGACACTGAGCCTGTCAGCTGCTTAGGACAGGTGGAAGGGCAAAGGGGAGCAAGGAGTGGCTGAGGTGTAGCTGTTCATTGAAACAGGGGCTCCAGCATTGGGGTTTGGGGGGTGGCATGGGTGCTGGGGTAAGCAGAGTCACTTTCTTTCTTCCCCACAGCAACTCCATGGTAGGCACAGGGCAGGCCATGGGCAGCCTTAAAGACAGCATGTGGCATCCCCCATAGTTGGGATTTCCCATGACAGGGCCTGCAGGTGAGACGGAGACAATGTCCCTGCTACCTGCCCCCAGTCAGCCCTCATCAAGCCTTCAGGGTCCTCTGAGCTTTCAGAAAACTGCAGGGACATGGCTGGCACTCCACAGGGCCCAGGGGAGGAGGCAGAGTTGAGTCCATTAGCTCAGTGCTGGTCTCTGGAGAGCACGCAGGGGGATTATCCGTCTGCTTTGCTGCCTCCTGACTTTCCAGGACCACCCCTCTGGGACTCGATCCAAGGAAGTGAGTGATACCATCATTAGGCGTAATCCTTCCCCTCCTCCTCATGAGCCTCCTGTGCATGGGGTCCAGCCTGCTGGAGGATGCCGTGGGCTGGGAAGGCCGGGCCTGGTTTTAGCCTGGGCTCTGCTTTTGACTCAGAGCATGGCTCAGGCACGCCCTGTCCTCATCTGTAAAATGAGGATGCGAGTGCCTCTTGTTGGGGTGGTTGGGGTGCTTCTAGGTCTAGTGGCCGCTGACAGCATGTGGCCACAGGCAGACCCTGCCCCATCCCCGAATGGACCCACCCATCCAGGCACCATGGAGGGAGAGGATGATGACCTGGACTTGTCTTCAGGGGGAACAATAGCCAGGAAAGATGCGAGGTGTTAGCAAGCACTTGCAAAGCTCACTGAGCTGACTAGTGGTGGCTCTGGGAGGGAGGGAGAAGGGCAGGAGTGAGGGGGCTAAGGAGATGGTGAGGCAGAAAGGTGCATTTTCTTCTTTTTCTTTTTTTGGAGAGGTTTTTGTTTTTTTCTGTTTGTTTGTTTTTGTTTTTGTTTTGTTTTGTTTGCTATAGGGCAGGTGTGCTCACCAGAAAGCAAGAGAGAGATGGAGAGACAGAAAGGGAGAAATCACCCCCCAGGGGGAATGGCCACGCCACAATCTCTTCTCCTCCATTTTTCTCTCAGGATCTTGGGCACGCATGCACACACGCCTGGCGTGAGTTTAAGCCACCGGGCCCGGGACTCACCATCAACTATGTGAAAGTCCAGTGGCATAGCCATTATGCCAACTGCTGGTCTTGAAAGGTGCATTTTCTGAGCTCACAGTAAGAATAATAACAGCCACCATTTCTCAAGCTCTCACATATCCTTAGAGAACTAGGGTCTGTGTGTTAGACCCGCTCTTCATCCCGAATATCAAGGCCATATGACCCGATGAGGACAAAGTCCTGGGACTCAGGGACCCACAGAGTAGAGCCTGGTTTCAGTGCCAGGTAGAAGGTGACCGAATGCTCCCTGTCCCCAGCTGGCCCCCTGCAGTTGCCTTTCTTGATCCAGTGTCTCAGACAGTCACAGTGACATAGACCTGAAACTTCATTAGGTTCAGTGACTGAGAATATTGATCCAGGATGAGGTGTGCAAGGAATGGAATTTTCCCGTAACACTCCAATTTCTGTTTCTGGTTCCCATCCCACCAAGGTGGTAGGCCCAGGACTCCATGCATTCATGACCTGCCCTTCCTCTGGCTATGGAGTCTAGAAGCTCATGCAGGTGTTGGGGTAGGTTCTGTGTCCCCGCTTCCAAGGACAGGTCCTCTGGCACTTGGCCCTTGCTCCTGGAGCTGACCTGGATGTTGCTCACGTCTGCAAGGCCCTGCCAGCTCACAGCACTCTGCCTTGCACACAGCCTTGGGCACCCACCAACTCATCCTGCTGCGTCAGCTCTCCACTGGGGCATGAAACCTGGGCCTTTTCTTGCAGTCACTTATTTCCCAGGACCTGGCCTCCTCCCCAGTTCTTCCTGGGCCACAGGACACAGGCTTTCCTTTTCTTGGCTTCACAGATTAATCTGGGAGTTTGGCAGCCTTCTGGGGAGGATGTGTAGGCCACCTTTCTGGGATATACTGACAACTCTGTTTATACCCCCTCCTTCAATATTCCCACCCCCACTTCCTGTCCACAAGGGAGCTAGGACACCACTTACTCTGTATCCTCTTTATCGGAGACCACCAGTCCTTGACATTTCCCATGAAGTGTGGTTTTCTGGAATGAGATCGCTGGTTTCTCTGCTTCCTGCAGTTGCATCCCCTTTCTGAGGCAGCTAGACAGACCTCCATACTCTTTAGAACAAGGGCTTGGGCGAGAAAGGCCCGTGCAGGCTGTCCACCTGGAGAAAAGTATGTGTATAAAGACAGAGACTTGCAAGAAGCTCAAGAGGAGGGCCCTGACAGGTCCCCTGAGACCAAGAAATGGAGCCAAGGTGTTCTCTAGGTCTCCATCACAGGACTGCACCCCAACAGCGCAGTTGTCCTCCTGCCAGCCCTGACCCACTGGCTCACTCCTGCTGACCTAGCAGACAAAAGGAGCTCCCCAGCGAGTCGCCAGCACCCTGGTTGTTGAGCCCCCAGTCCTCTCAGGTACCACCAAATCTGGCTCTGATTTAAGCAAGACTCCAACAGGAATGTGGAAGGCCCAGTGGTCCAGGCAGCGGGCCACCAAGGGAAACCTGCCACCAGGCATGATTCAGAGACTTGTGCTGTGACTTCCCCTTGGGCCAGGCTCAGGGCTCATTCTCACCTGTACGGCATCTCAGATAGGCCTCGTGCTGACCGGCATGGCAGCGGGGCGAAGTAATTTGTCCAGGCTTACCCCCTGAAAGTAAGGAAGGAGAGTCAGATGTGACTGGCCCCAAAGTCCGCAATCATCCCGACACGCCCCATTGTCAGGGAGGCTCTGTGTGGTGTTAGACACCCGCCTTCTCCTGAGAAGTTTCCCATATCCTTCCCATTTGGAGAAAAGGGGACACTGGGCGAATTGGTAGGGAGTGGGCTTAAACGGCATGGTATGAGCACATGGCTTCTTCCACTCTTGGTGCACTCTCTCACACCTCCCCGAGTTTATCACTGCGTGGACGAGGGAGAATTGCCCCAGTTACTGCTGGTATTTATGACATGCAAGGCACCGTGTCAGGGAAGAGGCCAGTCAGACATGGACGTGGATCCACCCTGAGCCACACCGGAAGGACCTGCTTGGGGAGGGTAGGCTGGGCGGTGGATCTACTCAATACAAGACCCCTCACACCTGAGACTGTACTAGGCACTGTGGCAGCAAAGGGTTCTGTGGCAGAGCCTGGGAAGACCAGCATCGGATGAGCTGCACGTGACCATTTGCAGGAACGTCCAGAAGGGTCAATAAGTCACCGAGTTTCGTCACTCTCCCGGGGGGGGGGGGGGGGGGGTAGGACCTGGGGCCTGCTGATGTAATTGTGTCCTAATTCACTTCTTCCCTCTGCAGTGGGGTGGCCATCATTGGTCTCCAGCAGCAACCTTTTGGGAAAGAAGACGCCGATGTTCATTAGAAAAGAATCCCTAGGAAGGGCGAGGAGATAGAAGATACCTGGGATCCAGAGAGGCTGCTTCTGGCAAAGGTGTGTGTGTGCTAGGCTCTGAGGGAGGGAAAGCTTTGGAGGTGGGGACCCAGGTAGGAGAAAGGTCTTCAGAAAAGCCAGAGCCGGCATTGAGGGCAGCGAGTGTGAATAGTACATGCCCAATTTAGCCGAGGCTGCTTAGCATGCTCAAGAGGGAGACCTGACCTGTCAGGTTGGAGAAGGAGGCTGGATTCGTTCTTCTCACTGTGTGGGTATGATCCGCAGAATGAAGTCTCTGCAAGGGAGTCCCCGTTTACAGACACCTGCCTACTGACCGCATGGTCCACTGGATTCAGAAATATAGAGAAGCTGGGGGACCAGCAGTTAGCGTAATGGCTATGTCGCTGGACTCTCACGTAGTCGACCGCGTCGACTAGTCACGTCCTGGACCCGGTGGCTTAAAACTCACACATGCCAGGCGCGTGTGCATGCATGCCAAAGATCCCGAGAGGAAAATGGAGGAGAAGGGATTGCGGTGTAGGCATC
>NW_006159929.1:2275179-2286552 GCF_000334495.1 Tupaia belangeri chinensis
ACACTATAGAAAAAAAGCACTCAAAAAAAAAAAAAAAAAAAAAAGAGAAATATAGAGAAGCTCATCAGCTCTGGGCTGCTCTTCGCAGTGGTGGTTTCTCTAAGCACTCCATTCTTAGGGGTGGTACCTGGCACCTTTCTAGGGTCTCCAACTTCCCAAGATCCTCAAGAATCTGCTTTGCTCAAAAGTCAAGAGAGAAGAGAAAGAAGTACATCTTTGAGATGTGGAAAACCTGGATGCATGCAGCATGCACCCAAGAAAGCAAAACTGTTCATTAAAACCCACCTGGGATCTTGCCAAATGGGAGAAAGAGATTTGGGGCCAGGAGCCTCGGCAATGGGAAGGAGCGAAGTGGTAGCGGGTTATTTATAATCCACTGCTGGCACTGTCTGCTTGAGTTCTTTCAGCTTGAGGAAATGCTCCCATCCCTGAGACAGACATCTGATCATTATAATTTTGTGTTTGAAGACAGTTTTAGCCTCCTGCAGACATGCATAAAATCTGCATCCGCCGCCCTGGATGGGGGACATAAAAGTTCTTTAAGAGGGTCGTAGACCTTTCCGGGCTGGCATCCAGGCAGTCTCCAGCCCTGGCCCTGGGTCAGGCTCGGTGCCTCTGCTCACACAGGTCGTGCCCTCCCCTTAGCACTCCGTGCACCTGACAGAGCCACTCACCTTTCCAGGCCCACCTGCACCTGTGTCTTGCAGGGGCCCAGGCTGGGTCTCCCCTCCCCGACCATCTTGGTACTTTCTCTGTGTGCATTTTCCCCCACAGTTGATTTAATTCACTTGATGTTCCATGGTGCCGCTTCAGTCCCTAGTTGCCTCTTGTATATATAACACATACGCAATGGGCTGAACTCGATGGGGTATGAACAGGAAATGGCTTGATTGTTCTCCCTCATGCTTTCCAATATGCCGGGCTGGATTTCCCCCACCCCCACCCACGCCATCGCAGGCACATGCTGGTGTTCTGGAATAGATAGGTTGTCTGCTCAGAAACGAAAAAGTCCCGTCCAGCCCATGTCCAGGCTCCCTCGACATCCTCTTTCAAAGTGTCCCCTCTTGGCCCAAGCTTGTTTGCATGTGGAGACCTGTGGTGGCCAGGGGCCTGGTTGTAGTGAGTTCTTTCTCACCTCCTTCATGTCCACTGATAAAGACTGAATTGTGCTCCCACTGCTCCCACTCCCCCTCCACCCAACCCCCCCCCAAAAAAATGCTGAAGTCCTAATCCCCAGTGCCTCGGAGTCTGCCAGATGTGAACATGGAGGTGAGGAAGGTAAAATGAGGTCCTGCGGGGGGCTTATCCAGGATGACCAGTTTCCTCATCAAAAGGGGACATTTAGGCACCCAGCAGACAGGCATGGAGGGAGACGGGCCATGATCACAGGGAGAATACACCCGCTGCTGGAGCTGTGCATTTTTTTTTGGAGAGGTTTTTGCTATAGGGCGCGTGCACTCGCCAGACAGACAGAGAGAGACAGAGAGACAGAAAGCGAGAAATCACCCCCCAGGGGAGATGGCCACGCCGCAATCCCTTCTCCTCCATTCTCCTCTCGGGATCTTGGGCACGCACGCACATGCGTCCGGTGTGAGTTTAAGCCACCGGATCCAGGACGCAAACCGCGGTCGACTACATGGGAGTCCAGCGACATAGCCATTACGCTAACTGCTGATCCCGGAGCTGCGCATTTTCACACTGGAGTCTTGGAGGTTGGACGGCCACCCCCAAGCTGGAAGAGGCAGAAGAAGGGATTCATCCCTAGAGCCCTCAGAGAAGCACGTCCCACCCTCTCCCTGATGTAGGACTTCCAGCTGCCAGAACTGTGAACCGCACGTTTCTGTGCCCTACGCCGCCTACTTTGATGTATGTGGTTTTGGCAGCCCTAGGAAATTCACAGCCATCTTCTGGTTTCTCCAGAGCCAGGGAAAGGGCGGAGGCCTGGAGGAAAGCAGTCCCTCTCTTTTGGAAGGGCCACCGCTGCCTCTGTTCTCTCTTGGCTTTCAAAGTCAAGGCAGGCACCCCAATGGTGGGTATTACGTGCATGCAGATGTTCCCTCTGCCTTGACTGGCAAGTCCTGGGCCCGGTTCCCGTCACAGCCCTAGAGCCTGCTGGTCCCTGATGGCCTCCTTGGCTTTACGGAAGTGCATGTTCTCTTCCCATGGCAGAGGTGGCCTGCAGACTGCTCTGGCTGCCCTTGGTAGCCCCAAACCCAGCCACCTTGCTTCTCTGTGCTTTCTGGGCAGGACAAGCTCAGTCTTCATTCTCACTGAGGCTGTCCCCATCACAAACCCAGAATGTGTCATAGACTCTTCCAGAAATATCTGTGGCTGGAAGTGCAGTTCACTGAGTTCCAACTGGGGTGAGAAGGTACAGGTCCCTGTTCTCTGTTGGCACTCTCCTGTCTACAAGAGGCTGTCTGGAGTCCCTGCCACTAGCTTGCAAAAGGCAAGAGACATGCAAAGGTCCCTCAGATGCTGGCATAATTTTCTTTCTTCTGTTTAAACTGGATGTATGTGGTCTGAGGAGGTGAGGAGGAGGCAGTAGAGACACCTCTTAGCAAAACCAGGAGGGATTCTGGCAGCTCTTACTTGAGGTATGGGGTATTTGTCACCATTGTCTCCAGCTTTAGGGTTTCGGTGGAAGGAGTCCCATTCCCATCCTGTTGTATAGAAGAACGAATTCTAAATGCTTAAGATTAGCAATTCCCTGAGTCACAGCCACACACTCTGCCTTTGTCTACCTTCCCCCACAGCTGCTGTACCAGGAGAGCCAGTGGAGTGCAGTGGTTAGGAGCCCAGGCTCTGACGTCTGATCGACTCAGGTTCAAGTCTCTGCTCTGACACTAACTCAGCCCTGCATCTCAGGTAAGTGACCTGCTTTTCTCAGGTTCTCTTTTCTCTGCTTTTATGTGAGGATGGAAGGTAATGACAAAGTGCCTGTTGCATAGACAGGCATTGGGACACATCTAGTCCCTGCCTGCAGTGTTCTGGGGCCAGCCACAGCCCCCTGAGAATGATGGAAGTGTGGAGCTGGCCCTCAGGTGGACGCTGTGGACCTCTCCTCCAGCAGAGCTATTCAGACAAGGTGCAGGTGTGATTCCTGGTCCAGATACTCAGTGCTTATCAGCCTGGAGAACTGCTCAGCAAAGGAAGAGCAGAAAGAGAACAAAAGAACATTGGGAGCTTAGGACACTTGAGCTGTCCATGATGGTGACTAACTGGCTTAGCAGACCTAAATTCCTGGGGGATTTTTGCCCTATATGACATTCCCACAATGCATTGGGCCAAATCTAACTGTACCTAGGACTTTTAAAATTAAATCACCCTTGCGTATTTAGCAGTGCAGTCTCAGTGATTCTTAAAGTAACTAATGTATGCATTCCAATGGGGAAAAAATTACCCCAGACCCCCAGTGTTGACTAATGTTATTTTGATCATATTGTTACTTAAATATATACAAACATAAAAATAAGTATAAATTCCTTATGCTTTTAGCTCTTCCACAGCTATAAAACCAAAACACAATTACAAATTAAATGCAAATAAAACTACAAAACCATTAAAATTCAAATTAATGGCATTAATTTAATGTGACAGATGATGTTTTGCTGAAAGTAAAATAACCATCATTGGGTTTAATAATAGAAGGATGTATTCCCATTTTAAGTTGTGCTTGTTATCAACTAGATTGTTTTGACGTTTGAACATGCTGGGCCATCGTTAAAGTTATTATCAATATTGTTCTTCTATTTTCATGTATTACAATGGGCACACTTTTAAACACAGACCTGGAATTTTGATGGGTCAATCAATGAAAGAGATTGCTCCAAGACACACTTAAAATGTGTGAAACTATATAACATTAAGCAAGCTTTACTGTTCGTGCCATCTTGCAGGCTGCTGTAGTCCGAGGTGGCATTCGCTCAGGCTCCTACTTGCAAAGCAGTGACTAGAGTTCTGCTGGCTTCCATACCAGGCCTCTTGCCTGTGGCCTGTCTGTGTCCCCTGTGCTGTTAGATGACTCAATCCTCCCTTCACTTATCTCTATTTGAACAATCACTAAACCTTTGTTTGTACAGCAGCCCATAAAGTCATTTGGCTTTTGTTTTGCAAAAATGTGATAGTAAACCCAAATGCAAATGTACACAGCGCATCCCAGGGCATTATTTGGTGATAACATGATCATCCACCCACAACCCCAATAGTCTCATTAATAATTTTTTGTTTTTGAAATGACAATAACAAATTTAAAAGCTTCTCATATCACTCATGGACTCTTGATAGTACATATGCAAATCCCACTTTAAAATTGCTCATACAGTCAAAGGAGCTCTGGTCTGGGAATTCAAGGGGTCCTTCGCTGACCCACTGTGCTCTGTGGGCCAACTCTCTCATCATCTGCTTGCCATTCCTAATTGTCTTGTGTCTTGATCATCGTCACACGTAAGGTCAGTATGACTTTGCTCAATAGATAGATAGGGGAATTGAGACCCAGGTACACGGCTAATCAGTGAGGAGACGGGCTTGGAAGGCAGGGATATCTGACCCCACAGGTGCCACAGGGCAGTGGCTCACAGGACTGAGGCAGTCCCAGAGCCCTGACAAGTCTCTCAGTAAATCTCTGAAGAGCTTCAGTTCCTGGGGGATCCACGCCTTGGGACTCCTGCCTCCTTTTGCCACACAGACACACCATCACAGAGTATAGTCCTGGAGAAAGGGGAAGAACAGCCTGAATTCACCCGCTTTGTGCCTGTAATGGCCTGTTGCTCAGCTCTGGAACTGCGCCGGCCATCCTAAGGGACAAAGGATATTTTCCCAAGTGAATATGAGGCACAGGTCCCAATGAGTTAATTCATGTTTACTAATTAATTTTTTGGTTAAAAAGCAGATGCTCGGTATAAGATTCAGATCCCATTATATATACATATATACACATAGATATGCACTCACATGTATGCACATATTCACACACATATGTATATACGCATATGTGTGTGTGTATGTCTACTTCCTTTAATGAATTCAATTTTCTGCAGTCAGGGCTGTGCTTCAAGTGCAGGACTTGTGGTTGCCTTCTGTAGCTGGGGCATGGCTCAGTTAAGGGAGAGACTTCAGAGAGCAGCTATCTCCCTGGGCCTGTGACTGCTGCGCTCTCCCGTCCTCAGTGCCAAGGAACCTGTAGCTGGGGTTCCTCCCTTTGGAAGCCAAGATGATTCCTTGTCCTATCACAGAAGCCCCTGCAGACACCATCACTCTTACTTTCTTTCTTTTATTTATTTATTTGTTTTTGGAGAGGTTTTTCACTATAGGGCGCGTGCACTTGCCAGACAGACAGAGAGAGACATAGAGACAGAAAGCAAGAAATCACCCCCCAGAGGGGATGGTCATGCCACAATCCCTTCTCCTCCATTCTCCTCTCGGGATCTTAGGCACGCACGCACACGTGCCCTGCGTGAGTTTTAAGCCACCAGGTCGGGACGTGAACCGCAGTCAACTACGTGGGAGTCCAGCAACATAGCCATTATGCTAACTGCTGGTTCCTGAGACACCATCACTCTTGAGACGCTCCCTCTTTCAGACTTGATGTATGTCTGCAGCCTTTACAACTAGAGTGATGTCTCAGGCTCGCTGGGATTTTGGTTCCAGTGGGAATTCCAGGTTGGTCCTGTGGAACTATGTCTTTGGATTGGTTCTATTCAAAAGCAAGAAAGTAATCTTTAGGGAGGAGCGCCTTTAATGACTCAACCTTTCTACTCGTGGATCTTAAGTTTTTAAAAGATTATTTCTTCTAGAGGGAGTTTAAGTGGTAATGAACTCATTCTTTCATTTTTATGAAACAAAGACATTTATACTTGACCATTGGAGATTCTAATTGGCATGTGGCTCATGCTTAGCAGACCTGCAGAGTTGCTAGAATAGCAGCCGGAACAAAGACATTTGACATTTTAGTTATTCATGCAGCCTTGCTCAGGGCACATGTACAATTATCATTAAGCTGTTTAAAAGCGAAATTCCAACGTTTATGCATGAAATATACTAGTGCCCACCAATCCGACATTGTATCCCAGGAGAACTCAGGAACAGGTAGGTGAATGCATTTTCCGCTACACTCGTTTAACTACAAGTTGCTGGGCTATAACAGGGGAGGTAAGTCTTTGCTCCTGAGGGATTTCTGACTCATGAACCAAGCCAGTTATCTGGTCCTGTGTAGACTACTGAGTGTTTTCCCTTTTCTTTTAAAAGCATATTCATTTAATTATTCTATGAGCAAGAAAGACAGAGAGAGAAATAGACAGTGTCCCCAGTCTTGATGCTGTGATTCACCTCAACATCAGCCAGGCCCAGATTATGGGCACATGCATGTCTGGTGTACTCAGGGAGGTTTCTGGACTTGAACCTGGAACCTTTCCTTGTGGGCCATCATTGCAAAGCATTGTGTTTTACTGTTGCACCACCATCTGTTCCCCTGAAGTTTTTATTTTTTATTTTTTTTAAACTGGCTGCTAGGTGTAGACAGTAGAAAGACTACATTTAAACCATAAAGAATAAACTGCACCCTTAGGTGAAACTCTAAGAATCCAGTCATGGTTCCTGGGGAGTCTGCATCACACATCATTTGGCATCCAAGTCCCAGACTACCTGCCCTGTCCAGGGCTGCCCAGGACACACACCTGTTGTTCCTGGGGCAGAAGGACAGGGACCTCATTATCACTGGGCTGGGCTTTGAAGGACAGCAGCCTACCTTACTTCCAGCTGTCTGCCCTGGCTCAGCTCCCTCCCTCTGTTCACTCTGTCAGTGTGTGCTCCCCCCTGGTCAGGAGCTGGCCATGGCAGCTGGAACCCCAGCTGCCTCCCCTTGGTCTGTGCTCCTGGCAGCTCCCCAATAAGCAGCACCTGGGTTGAAATAACTGCCCAGTGGGTATCTATGTGTGAGTCACTGAGGCCCGTCTGGCCCTGGGCAGTGCAGGGCAGGGTCACGTGCTGAGGGGTGCACTCAGTAGACACCTTCCCGAACACGCTGATTGGGCTCCTGAGACATTTGGCAGCACCAGCACATGGAATAAAGATTACTTGTGGTCTTATTTCCAGTGATAAAAAGAACTTACTCTTGTGTCCCTGGTAACACTGCTATGGAAACCCCTGATACGCCAACCATTCATTGGTCTACTTATCTAATAAAATGTATGAGTGCATTCTATGTGCCCATGATGATTCTGTGCAAGGGAAATAGTGGCAAACAGACCTACCTCCATAGGCGTATATTTTAGCAAAGGAGAGACAGCAAATGAGCAGAGCATGGGGGAGCCAACACTAGGCAGCAAAATAAAGCGGAGCGAGAACAGCGAGCACCAGGAGGAGCGCTGGGTTTGCAGTCACACACGGTGTGGCTGGGGAGGGAGCCTGGGAGAAAGTAGCAGGCAGGGAGGGATTATGCTCTGTGATGGCTATGGGAAAGGCATAAAGGGCACAGGAAGGGCAAATGCACCAACCTTGACCTTGAGTTGATGGTAAACCTGGCATGTCCAAGGCATTGGAAGGAGGGCTGAAGTGGGCAGGCTTCGATGCTGATCTGTGGGTGTGAGGAGAGGGATGGCAGGATCTGCTGTCTGCTCTAAAGTGATGCTCTGGAGGGTAGACTAAGGGGCCTCAGGTAGGAGCAAGGATGTAAGACAGGAGGCTGTTTGGTAACCCCGGCGGAAGGGATGGGAGCATAGACAAAATGGTGGCAAAAAACAGACACCCAGGCTCCGGACTTTGGATGAGCTCTGAGCTGCAGTTTATAGGATCCGGCGAAAACCCACTGTGGGCTTGGAGAAGAGCAGTGGAGTCAGAGCGATGCCCAAGTCTTTGGCCCAAAGAGTGGTTAAGCTCCAGTGGCCTTTTACAGAGGAATTCTTTACAGAGGAATTCTTTTGAATACATTGTTTGAAGTGCCTTTGAGGAGCTGAGTGTATACAAGAATCTGGGTTTTGGGACCAGCAGGAGGTGTGTGGTTAGGGCACTGGACTCCCACATGGCAAACCATGGTTTGAGTCCCAGACTTGGCAGCTTGAAAATTATGCCAGGCATGTGTGTGTGCACACCCACGATCCCTGGAGGAGAGTGGAGAAGAAAGGATTTTGATGTGGCCATCTCCTCTGAGGGGTGATTTCTCACTGTCCTTCTCACTGTCTCTCTCTGTCCCTCTGGCAAGTGCATACTCCACTATGGCAAAAATGTAAACAAAAAGCCGGGGTTCAAGATAAAAGGGGATCCAGGTTGGCGAAAAGATTTCTGAGTCCCAGTAGCACGATGACATTCATAGTCTTGAGATGGAAGATCTCTTCAGGATCAGTATGTCAGCTTCTGCCCCTACCTGGCTATTGGGCCCTTGAGAACAGCTAGCCTGAGCAGAGATCAACTGAAAGTGAGAAATATATACACACCAGATGTGAAGACTTAGAGAAGAACGCATATAATAACCTACCGATAGTCTTTATATTGCTTACAGTTGATAAGATTGTGGTTATCTTTGGTTCAATGACATCTATCATGAAAATTACTTTTACCTATTTCTTTATACTTTTTTTTTATTATTATTTTAGTTTTTTGCCATAGGGTGCATGTGCTCATTGGAAAGAGACAGAGAGAAGGTGAGAAATCACCCCTCAGAAGGAATAGCCATGCCGCAGTCCCTTCTCCATTCTCTTTCTGGGATTTTGGGCATCCATGGACATGTGCCTGGTGAGATTTTCAAGCTGCGAGATCCAGGTCTTGAACCGTGGTTGGCCATGTGGGATCCAAACGGTAACCACTTTGCCATCTGCTGGTCCCTCCTTTGTACTTTTTAAAGGTAGCGACTAGACAAGTTAAAATTGCGTCTGTGGGTAGCATGATCTCCACGGGACAGCACTGGCCCAGAGAACACAGAGGCCATAGCGCTGGGCCCTTTGGCAGCCAGCCTATGGAGATGAGGGGTATGAGGGAGATCTAGGATAGCTGAAGGGACAGAATGAGCAGCCGGAATGGAGGAGGAGGAGAGGCGGGGGCGGGCAGTGTTCTCAACCCAGTGAGAAGCACGTTTGAGGAACTGTGTAATCCTCCGTATCGAATCACTGCTATGGATCTGGTTCTGTGAGGACTTAGAATTGAGCATGGGCTGGAGCAGCGTGGAGGTCCCTGCTGACCTTGACAAGACATGCTTTGCAGCTGAGTGGAGAGAGAACGCCTGATGGAATGGGTTCAAGGAAGAACCGGGGAGAACAGCTGGAAACGGGCACGCAGGCCTCCTTGTAGGAGTTCTGCTCTAAATGCAGAGCAGGAAAATTGAGAGGCTAGTGGAGGGGAGGTGGGATAAAGACATCTTTTCAACATAATATTGATAGGAAGTACTTAAGTCTTACAACACTTAAAACATTGTTCTAAGTACTCCGCACATACTAACTCATTTAATCCATGAACATTGTAGTACTGTTGTGTTCACCGGTTTACAGATGAGGCAACTAAAGCACAGAGAGGTTAAGTAACTTGCCTGAGGTCCCACAGCAATTACAGGGCAGAGCTAGGATCTGGACCTTGGTGATATGGCTCTGAGCCTAAGCTTTAACAATCACCTATACACTTCTTTACACTGATGCGAATTCAGGGAAAAGTGATTGCACAGACTAACTATGGGGGGATGGGTAACACCCAGTGTCAAGTGCAATTTTCTTCAGCCAACAGGAGTTTATAGCATACAATGTAAGTTCCCAAGATCAGCAGGCTGTCATTAAGTGAGTTGGACAAGGAGGTGCTGGCCATTTGCAGGGGAGACAGTCTTGAGCCAAGTGAGCATTGGGGTTTGGCCAGGAAGCAAGGAGCCCTCTTGAGACTCAGGGTATGAAATCAGGGTGTGGACGGCTTTACTCCAGCCTCTCTAGTCCTGGCAAGTGCTCCTGGGCTAGCTCTGGACTCACTCCTGGCCTGGCTGGGGAGAGATCCCAGGGCTGCTCAGGGCACAGCAGGAGCAGGGCAGATGGGATGGCACAGAGGCGGCTGTGCCATGGGTGTTGGGAGGGAGTGATGGGAGGCCACCGCACAGGGACTAGAGTGCAGCCAGCTGAGGATGCGGAGGATGCTAGGCTGGGATCAAGGAGCCTGGCAGCTTGAGCCTCCTGACAGATTGAAGCCTGCTGGGACTGGGCCATGGCAGAGGGAGGCAGGGCAGGAGCCGGCACCGAGGAGCTGGGCCTCCCTGGACTTTGAAGGGGCCCGTGGTGGGCTTTTGAATCACTCCATCTGGGGTCAGGGCGCAGAGCGTCTGGGCCCCCGCACTCGCCAATAAACTGTGTGGGACGGCCTTCAATTATGGAAGCGTAGCCAACCAAATCAGCTTTTGGATAAATTATTTATGCTGGGCCTGCAAGGGAGGGAGCCCGGCTGCAAGAACAACGTGTTCATTTTAATAAAACGCTTGCAAAGTTGCAGGGCACTGAGGTGGGGGTTGATGGGGGGAGGAGAACGATGATTAGATTAGAAGAAGCCTGCTGTAAATAACACACAAGAAGGGCATTTTGTTTCTTTTTAGACTGTCTTTTGTATCATGTTTTATACAACGGAAAAGAGCATAATACAACATCTATGAAATGTTAATGAGGGTTATTTGCTCTTTACCTAGGTTGGGGGTTTGGGTTGGGGCAAGGGAGGAGGAGTGGTGTGGAAGAGTGAAGCCCATGCAAATACAGACTTCAGGGAGTCTGGACGGCTGTGGAGCAGGGGCTGAGTTGAGGTGTATTGTGTCCCAATGGAGAAGGAAAGAAAGCCGCAAACCCTATGGGCTGGGCTGGTGCTTTCCCTCCTGCTTAGGGTGAGGTTATAGGCCTGGGAGGGAGTGAGGGTGTCCCAGTGGGAAGGAGAGACAGTCCCAGTGAGCAGGCAGGCTGGGTGACAAATTTCTGTCCTGAAATCTGGGGGACATTGATAAGCCAGGTATGGCATGTCCCTCTCCCAGTTCCTTCCCTGTGGGAAACACAGGTGGAAATGAGAAAAATGCAACTTGATTCCCTGGGGAGCTCGGTGCGGTTCGGGTAGGGACTACAGGCCCTTTATCCAGAATTGAGGGACATTGGATTTGGTGGTGCGGTGACTGGCTCTCTCTCCCACTCCAGGCCAGCAGACAAGAGAGCAACCGTCCTTCCCTAACTCAAGGCGACACTTGGGGTGTAGCAGGAACTCTGCAAATCATCTGAGATCAGGACAGAGCAGATTCCTCCACCTCAGCCACCCCCAGCCCCCAAGAAGTACAAGGAAGATGGGCAGCTTTAGCAGGGTTCTCTTCCAGGTTCTGGGCCATCCATTTCTGTTTCTTTTCTTTTTTTTTTTTTTTTTTGCTTTGGTTGGCGTCACCACACC
>NW_006159929.1:2286605-2303682 GCF_000334495.1 Tupaia belangeri chinensis
ATTTGCTATGGGGCGTGTGCACTCACCAGAAAGACAGAGACAGAGAGACAGAAAGTGAGAAATTTCTCCGCAGGGAGGATAGCCATGCCTCAGTCCCTTCTCCTTCATTCTCCTCTCGGGATCTTGGGCACGCATGCACACGCGCCTGGCGTGAGTTTAAGCCACCAGGTCCGGGACTCAAACCACGGTCGACTACATGGGAGTCCAGCGACATAGCCATTACGCTAACTGCTGGTGGACCATCCATTTCTTAACCCTTGATGCACCTTCACTCCCCTCTATTCTTCCTCTTAGTTACCACTTTGTGGTCAGTAAGGCAAGTGGCCAAGGCTTCCAGAGGAGGTAGCAATTGTGTGGTATACTCATGGCTCGAGCCTGCTGTGCTGTGCACCCAAGGAGTTGTGTTGTACACAACCTGAACTGTGCATGGCCACTCCCCTGTACAGGGCACACCTAGATGATATATGCCCAGTACATATTATTTTGAATGAATGCCTGAATAATGTGTGTGGAAAACAACTTGTTGAATAACAACAAAAAGAAATCGATTCTGTTTTTAAACGATTGTTAGGCAGTTACTGCTGTCAGTTGCAAGTGACAAAATCCTAACTCAAATTGACTTCAGACACCAGAGAATTTATTACTTCAAATAACTAAAAAAGTCCAGGTCCCAGAGGTGCAGTCAGCTTCAGGCATGGCTGGGAGCAGGGACCCCTCGGGTGCTGAGAGGTCAGTTTCTCTCCAGCTCTAGGCTCTGCTTGCCTTCGCGATGGTCTCGTGCTCGGGCAGACAGTTTCCAGCAGCTCTAGGCGTCTGAGCCCCTTTGCAGCAGTCCAGCAGAAGTCCGCAGCTGTGGTCATATGCCGCCTGGAAGTCCGCCCTAGCGGTGGGTGTAGGATCCTGTCAGAGGGGCAAGCAATGGATGGGCAGCACCTGAAGCTTGGGATGGGAGTGCTCCAAACACTCAGCCCAAATGCAGGGGAGATGTGTTCCCTAAAAAGAGTGGGGTTACCAGAAACAGGCAGAATGGATGTTGAGCAAGAAAACAACAGATGACCCCTTCTGTGGCAGAACCTCTGGTCAAATGAAATCTTCCTTGGAAGCCAGAAATGCAAATCAGATAGCAGTGGAGCTGCTCTGGGGAGGCCAGTACGGGGAGGGTGTGTTCTGGGGGACTGTTACTGCTGGATGAAGCCTGTGGAATTGCCGTGCCACATTTTTGCAAACACTGTACGTGTACTAATTGAAAGGCCATCTTCCCGTGTCCCACCATTTTCTTCTCAGACTACCCATAGCACAGTGCTCTTTAAGGGGTTTTCTGCAAACATTGTTCTTTTGAAATCCTTCTGAGAAACTTGGTATGGTCAAGTATGTTTAGAAAATCCTGCACATTATTCCTCTTTTGGAGAATGGCAAAGCCCATTACCAGAGTGCATATGTGCTTGCCAGAGAAAGAGAGGGAAGAAAAGCACCCTCCTGAGGCACATGGTCATGTCATGATTCCCTTATCCGCCGTTTCTCCATCCTGTTGGGATTTGGGCCACACACATACATGCTCCTGGCATGTTTGTCAAGCCACCAGGGCTGGGACTTGAACTGTGCAGTTGGCTAGGCAAGATCTGGTTTCCTTAACCACTAGATCATGGACCCAACCCATATTAGCATTTTAAAGGCTCTGAGAAGTCATGCTGTTCCTTGTTGAGCTTCATTTAACTTGTACCAACTGCCCTCAGAATCTGCCTTCTTCACAGAGCACTTGTGGATTGGGAACTTCTGGGAGACATCTCAGGGGCCGTTGTACCTGCTTTCACATGCTCACTGCCTTCGTGGTCTCTGACATGGCCTTTCCTCCTTCCAGGCTGGAGTCTCCTCTGGCTCCCCTGCCCCTTGCTGTGTCCTGGTGAACAGGGTTTTGATGGAACACATGACCGCTGAGTGTGACAGCTAGCACTGGGTGCACCCCTTGGAAAGGAAGGGTCCTGACAGGGCTCGGATTCTCTTGGGCAGTCTGGAGGTCCTTGGTCCTAGTCCTGCCCATAGAGTATGGGATGGTGGAAGAGGCTGCCCATTGGTGATTCTGAGGCGAGGCTCTTTTACAAACAGTGGGAGGTTGTTGAGAGGCCTGTTTTCTTCTCATCCGAGGAAGGCAAAGAGGGTGCGGCATCTCCCTTCCCAGGCTGTAGGTGGCCGTCTGATACTGGTGATGGGCTGTGGGGCTGGCACCTGCACCTGGGAGCATCAGTGTCCCTCAGGGTGGTCCTTGCTTACAAAGGGCCGTTCATGTCCCACAGACTCCTGGGAAACACTGTGGTCATGGGTAGCTCTATGGGTGGTGTAAGAGAAATGAGTTGGCATGATTTTTCTCCCTGGGGAGGAAGGAGGTTCAGTGTGGGCTGCATGAGCCATCACAGAGGTGGGCCGCATGACAGACTGAAAGGAGAGGAGGACATAGCAGGCTTGAAGCCTGGCTCCAGGGCTGCCTTCGTCACTTCCCAGCTGTGCGCACTACGTTAACCAGGCCTCAGCAGCCAACCTGTGAACTGGGTCCTTGTTTCTCCCATTACCTGGCCGACTGGGGGTGAGCTGAGAATGCATGTGCACATGATCTGCGTGTGTGAAGAGCCATGTAAATGCGAGCTCATGCCCGAGCTCTGTCTTCTGTAAGGGAAGAGTGAGGGGGATGGAGGTGGGGACTGTTCTTGAAGAGAAGACTCCAGAGGGATGGGCTGGCAAGTCACCACTGGTGGACCTGAGGTCATGAGGGGATCATGAAAGGAGCTGCCACCCTTCCCTTCTGTGGTGCCTCAGGTTCCTCATCTGTGAAACGAGTGAGGTACAGAGAAGCCCATGGTTTCATTCCTGGCACTGTCCCTTTAATGCTTAGATGAAAGCCTCAGCGTCTCTTACGGAATGGAAGTGGGGATCTCTGCAAAGTGGGAGGAATATGGCTTGCCATCCAGCAGGTCTGGTTTTGCAGCCCAGCTTATCCACTCACCAGCCATCTCACTTTAGGCAACTTACCTGTGCCCTCTGACCTCCATTTGTCTCCTGTAACACAGAGAGGATGCCACCTCCTTCTTAGATTACTGTAGGGGTGGAAGGAGAGCCCGTGAGTCACGCAAATAATAGAGGTCTGGACGCACGCCAGGCAGGAATAGGTCTAGTCATTTGGATCACATGTCGGTGCGGTGTCCCTCCCCCACCGGCCTGTCAGCCTCCAGTAAGCCCAGCTCAGGGCACCCCGGGAAGATGTAATTGGCCACTGTTCAACCCAAGTCAAATCCTTTGATAGCACACTCTAGCGCAAAGCTGCCCACCCCCCCCACCCCCCGACAATGAGTGTTCTGAGCCGGGGCCACAGCTGCCAGCTGCTCAGACACATCCCTGACCAAACCACTCTGCTGCAGCCGGAGAGGCACTCCTTAGTAGCAAAGGGGCAGGAGGGTGGGCAGGAGGCGGGGGTCTGCTCTTTGAGGGCTAACTACCTGTGTGGGTGTGGACACACGTCTTGCCCTGTCTGGGCCTCAGGTTCCCCTTGGGCAAAACCTGAGGCACTGGACTTGACCTATCGCTTCCTCTTTCAGTTCTAGAATCTGGTGCTGCTTTTGTGGTTCCGGGACAGGCCAGGGAGGGGCAGCTTGATGGTCACTGGGCAATCCAAGGCCTGAGTTTCTGGTCTCAGCCAGTTCTGTGACCTTGGGTGTTTATTCATTAGCATAGAGGGGGTGTTAATGAGGAGAGAGCTGCTACACTGGCTGTGGGCCCAGTGGGGGTGGGGAGTGCACGGACTGCCCTGCAGTGCTAGGGCACCTTCAGGAGGCAGTGGAAGGGCGATGTGAACACAGAGCCCGTCCTGGGCTGGTCAGAGCAAGCTTCCTGGGAAACCAGGGGAGCAGAGTCTGGGAGGAGCTGGCAGAGCATGGGGATGAGGCATAGCACGTGCAGGTTGAGGAGGTGGGGTGGTTCCCTCAGCTCCTGGGGCCCCAGAGGCTCCTTCCTGGTCTTTGTTGTGTGGCTCAAACGCCATGAGCAAGAACAGTGGGTTGGGGGAGCTGGCAGGGAGTGGTGTGGCGGCTCAGACAGGGTGTCTGGGACAGAGTCTGAGCACAATCCCAGCCCTGTGAGCTTCCAGCTGCTGCACCCGGAGGATAGCACCTTGCTGTGCTGTAGCTTGGTTTCCTCACCTGCCAAGTGGGGTGGTGGTGCCTCCAGGGAGCTAACACATACAGAGCACTTGGGAGCTCGCCAGCAGGTGACACATGCTCCGTAGACACTGGCTGTGCCCTCGCCCCCATTCTCAGGATGAAGAAGAGCGAAGGTCAGAGGGAGTGAGCGAGCTGCAGAGCCTGGCTGTCTCCTCCCTCTTCCTTGCCTCCCTTTCTCTCTCCCTTTATTCCCCTTTCCTCCCATTCGTACACTTCATCCCCTTCAGAGCCAACCCCAGAAAGGCCTCCTGATCCTTGAGACCTAGGAGCCGAAGATCAGGGGTTTCTAGGGACCTATACTCACAGTCCCTCTGAGTCTACTGAACTCAGAGCCACGCTGGGCCTGGGCTGAGTCTGGCCTCCCTCTGTCTACCCTCTCCACCCCACCCCTGCCTCACCCCGCCCCCATGCTCTGAGCCAGATCCAGAGGGGAAGCACCACCTGGGATCTGTCTTGCAGACAAGCAGCTTCCAGGGTTTCCCACAGGGCAGACTGAGATCCGTACCCACCCACCGATGGCCATCACTCAAATGAATGGTCCTCACCAGGGGAGAGGTGTCCCGGAACCCCAGCGAACTGTGAGCCTCCTGCCCACCCATCTGAATGAAGCTCCTCGGTAGGTCTCTCTCCCTTCTCTGCCAGAGCAGAGAACAATAGCCGACTCTGAACCTGAAAGCCAGTCTGGAGGCCCACGCTGAGGGAGCAGTTTCCCCGCCCTCAGGAATCAGGCGCTGGCTCTGGGCATGCCACAGCCAGATGATTGAAAGCCCAGAAAGGCGCCCAGCACTCCCCAGCCCGCTCTCCCTTTCTGTGGTGTTTACTTCACTGCCCAGACCCATCTATCTCTTCAAGCTGAAAGCTTTTATAGCCAAATTGGAAAAAATTGGAAGTCACCTGTATGCTATTCCCCTTAGGCTCCAAATGGGTCTCCTGGTTAGGGAAACAAAAATACACTGTTTTAATTTCTAATAATCATTATTATCATCATTATCCACAACGATAACAACGTCAATAATCCTGTCTACGGGTAGGCTGAGGTATAGTGCATCAAGTACTTTTCCAGCTGTGACTTCATTTGGCCTCACTGCAGTCCATGAACCTGCCCTCTACCTCCATGGTCTGTAATCCGAGGAGGCAGTTGCCTGGTGACTCCCAGCTGGAATGGGGAGGCCAGCCTGGGGTTCGCAGGTCCTGCTTTTCCCATGTCCTGGAGAGGGATCATATTAGCAACACATTTTTCAGCAGGCCTGGCACAACACCTGCTCAGAGACGGGCTTCAGGAAATCGGTCTCTACGTTCCCTGGGTTCCAGGCGGGTGGCAGAGGCAAGTCCTTCAGTCAAATAGCCTCAACTCCACATAGTAATGGCTGCACGTGCCCCGTGCGCCGAAGTCGAAGTCCATTTGTGGGCGGCATCAAATGCCAATTTGATGAGCGTGGTTCTCAGGGCGGATATCGCAATCGCTTCCAACTTGTCCTTGAATCATGACCTATGTACAGAAAAATGCATATCACGTGAATGTTCTCACACTGAATACCACCCGCCCCCAGACTGTGCTCCTTGGCAGTGATTTCTCCCCTAGCAGGGTAACCACGACGTTGACGTCTAACGGCGTGGATTAATGCTGCTGCTTTCTCGGTTAGGAGTGTAATCATATACACTATGCACATTGTTTGTGTCTGGCTTCTTTCATTTGATACGGATCAAGTGATATGCATCAATAGCATCGCATACTGCTGCACATTGTTCTTTTTCACTGCTGTATGATGCTTTTATTGTACAAAGATACTAGAATTTAGGTACCCATGTATCATGGCTGGGCAGTTGGGAAATTTCAAGTTTCGGGCTAATTATCTAGAAAGCGGCTATGAACATTCCAATGTATGTTGGGGTATTTTGCACCCGAGTGCACATTTCCGAGGGCCATAAACCTAGGTGTGAAAACATTGCATTCAAGCACATAAGCTCTAGGAGCTATTGACAGTTTTCCAAAACAGTTGCACTAATGATACCACGGTGTTTAGGAAGCTCAGGCCCAAGCACCAGGGCCTCTCATTCCACAAGTGCACACCAACAATATGGCACTTTCTGTGTTACAGACTCTCCATTAATCTGATGGAAGCTGAGGAAGTTTCCCCTAGAAATCAACTCACAGTTTGGCATTGGATTTCAATAAGGTCATGGACCCTGGGAACTTAAGTAGGCCTAAGGATACCTGCAAGACCTTCTCTTCTGAGCTCCAAATTCTAAGGTCTATTATATACAATTTGGTTCCGGACTTTAAATTCTTTGGCTGGATGGAAGACTTAGGACTTAACAGCATGGGCAAAACAGGGGCTTCTAAAACAAAACAATTTTAGGAAAAAAAGAAACTATTTTTAAAGAAACTTTGTAATTTCACTAAAAACATCGAAGTAGTCTTCAATGAAAAATCATGTTGTCAGATGTCCTTGTACATAGGTAACAGATTAGAATTAATTTTGTTCTACATTGGGAGTGGGAGGCACGTAATCTTTTCAAAGCCTGGGGCTTCTAATTGCTTTTGACCCTTCTTGGTGATCCAATCAATGATTGCATAAATTGAGGAACCCTGTGCTGCACTGGGGTGCCCAGGCTCCTGCTGCAAGTGTTCCCTTATCTTACTGGACCCCCACCCCTGCTAGGTGGCCTGGCCATGTGGCATCACTCTCACAGCTAGCACGGCCCTCTGTAAGGAGCATGGTGGCTGAGTGGGTCAGTCAGAGAGAAGCCTTTACAGTGAGGGGGGTGACTGCAGGAACTTGGCTTCTAAAGGCAGGGTCATGGTGAGAGTGGGGGCTGAGTGCTGCCTCCACACTTTTGCAACGTGACGCTAATGAGGGGACTCACTAAAGGGTGGTGCTGGATGGGCAGAATCTCTAAGAAGACAGGTTTCTGCTTGGCACGTGAAAGCACATCCCAGAGTTACAACTGTCTCACAAAAGGAGCCAGGTGCTTGAGGGAGAGTGCGCTCCTTAGCCCTGGAGGCATGGACGCTGATGCTAGGTGGTCATTGGACAGGGACATTGATGGGCTGGATGATCTAGGTTTCCTTCAACCGTGAGATTAGATGGTCTCAAACTCTAGGTCTGCTGGCCCCTGCTCAGTGCTCTTTCCACCTCACTGCCAGGCTGCCAGAGCTCAGGTCTCACACTGCGCTGACCGAGCCTGTACAGCGGGCAGGAGTCCACAGAAAGTGACCTGAGCTGCAGCTGGATTGATGGAGCGTGTCTGCAGAAAGGATTCTTGATCTCCTCACAGCTGTGACCCACACAAGCAGGTCTCTATGGATTCAGGCAAATATTTTCCATTTCATAAAATGTGGCACAATATCTCCTCTGTTTCCCTTGAAAAGCCATATGGGGGAGGAAGTATTAAGTGGATGGCCTTGTTCCCTGAGTGCCGCAACCACACACATGGGCAATTTCCTTATGCTGTATAAAGGCCACCCACCCTGCCCATAAGCCCACTGCTGTGGTCAGGGAGGTCAGGAGGCTTCGGCCACCTGAAGGGGCAATGGTTAGGGTGGAATAGGACCTCACTGGAGTCCCAGAGCTGAAGGACTGCCCTGTCCAATCCCACTTCTGCCTGGTTGAGGAGTCTTGCTGTGTTTCCTGCTGCCATGCCCCTCTCTTCATTGTTCCTCTACCTTGAGCAGGTGCTGACACTTACTGCCTGGACTGGTGCAGTAGACTCTCCCCAAGCTCATCTCCTCCAGTCTTTTCACTCTGAATGAATGCTATGTGCTTGGTATGAGTGCCACAATGCTCCTACCCTGGCCACCACCTACTTCACCACCCAGTCAGTCCAGTTGTTTGGTCTTAGGATTCCTCTTGGACAACTCTGATAAACAGTTCATCTGTGTGAATGGGCAGTGATGGGGAAACTGATTTGCCAAAAGTATTTCCATGCTTGTAGCAGACTACCCTTCCAAATACTAGAATGAAGATCAGATCACGTCTTCCCTCTTGCCTTCTGTCTCACTCCCGTCAGACACACACAAAAATGCTTTCACATTTCCTATCCTGCTACACCGAGGGCCAAACCCCACGGCACGGCACCAGAAGCCAGTCTCCATTTGCTGCGGTCTGGGAGTCCCTCTTGCATACAGCTCCTGTGCTTGTTCAGTTTCCGTTCAGAAGATGTGAAGAGCAGTCACACCCACCCCACCCCACCCTACTGTCTGCACTTTAGGTTCCAAAGACACTCTGTGCAGTCTCATCTCTAAGTGATTTCCCTGATTAAGCCCAGACTTGAAGTGTCCATCCCACATTCTCCTTGTCCAGGGATGTCTAGGCTTAGAACCACGCCCTTTTCAGCTTTTGGTGTTGTTTACTACATGGACCTTACCGATCTTGAAATCGGCTCTCAAGACTCAGGGTTTATGATGACTGTCTACTTCTTGGCCATGCCCCAGGTTGACCCCCTCTCTGAGGTCCAGGAGCCCCTTACATACATCCTTTCCCTGCCAATCCAGCCTCAGTTGCAAAGTCCAGATAACACTAAGCTTGAGCAGAAATTCCAGTTTATATTTAATAAAGCAGCTGTGGTCAGTCTGGCTAGCTGCAGATGTTAGAACACCCATTGGAGTTTAACCACACCACAGGTATCTCTCACTAGTTGCCTCATTTGCATGTTCAGATCAGAGCAGGCTTTATGACAGTTGGGACCGTGGAAGGACCTGCAGGACCATGAAGACCTCCAGTCATCCTTTAGTCCGGGGGCAGGGAGGTGTCTCACAGTGAGTCGGGGACAACGCTGAAATGAGAACTTTAATAAATCACACAGCACATGGCAACACATTCACCCCATTGCTCATAAGAGATCTCTCTTCCTTCATCTAAACTCCCATATAAGCCCTTCATTCTTCTTCCTAAATGTGTCTGCCTTTGGTCTCCTTCTCTCCCTTACCCTGTGCCTCATCTCAGCCACTCACTAGAACAGCCTCCTTGCCAGTCTCTCTGGCCCTGGGTCTCCCCAGCTTTATGCTCTCCGCAGAGCAGGCCATAATGATCTCTCACATACATGGGCCATGGGGTGTCATTGCCTGTTAAACCTCCCAGTGGCTTCCTATTGAATGTGGAAGGAAGTCCAGGTTCCTAACCATGAGGCTTACTTGCACAGTCTGGCGTGTCCCGCCCCGTTTGCCCTCTATATGCCAGCCTCTCTGCTCTGCCCGTCTGTCCTGGAATACTCTGCTCGTCCCACTAGGGCTTTGTGCTGCTGTCCCCTCCTCCTGGGTCACACACCCCAAGGTCTTTAGTGGGTGGTCCTTTGTCACTCAGGAGAGGGATGGGTAAATCTCACAATGCCTGCTGTTAGCTCACATGTGTATGCCAGGTTGTATGGCATGGGGAAAAGGAGACTAGGAGATGTGAGCATGGGGAGTAGGAGTTGGAGGAGAGGATCCAGGGAGTGTGGCTGGTGAGGAGACCACACGTGGAAAGGAAACCATGTGGACAAGGGCAGGGCTTTGCAGTCCTAGCCCTTTCCAAGCCCTTTTGGCTTTGTGATCTAGGCCAAGTTATTTGCCCCTTTGCAGACTTAGATTCTTTATCTAGGAATAGGAGGTTCTAATTGTATCTATCCATCACAGCCATTGTGAAGGCGAGTGATAACTTGGATGAAAGAGCAAAGGTGGGATCTGGCATGGCATCAGTATGTAATAAGTAGTAACGTTTTAACTTTAAATATAAATCAGTACAACAGGAAGGCATGAGTTTGGTGGCTTGTCAAAGGCTATTTGCATAGTCATTGGAGGGGTTGCTATCTGGCTAAAATTTAGAGTCTATTTTCTCTCCAGGGCTCAGAGTATGAAAATGCCTCTAGAGCTTGCTCTCCAATATGGTAGTCACTAGCCAGATGTGGCTATTTATACTTACACTGAGTATAACAAGATGCAATGAAAAATTCAGCTCATTTGATTCACCAGCCAAGTTGCAAATGCTCAGTCGCTAAAAGTAGCTAGGGGCTACGATATTGGAAAGTGCAGATACAGGACAATTCCATCATCACAGAAAATTCTGTGGGACCTCATTGCCTTAAGTGTAAGAAAATAGCGTGCCACATCTGTACAAGACCAGTCCTTAGCTGGGCACTTTAATTAATGACAAGCACTGGTAGTGTCCACATCACTGGATATAGAGTGGGGTGTTCAGGAGCAGGCAAAGCTCCCCACGGGGCAGAGAAGTGAGGTTGCCTTTGGAGGTGCTGGGCTGGCTGCTTTTTCATACTGCTCTGGTCTGCAATGTTCTCTGGAGTACTAGAATATCACTGTGTTCATCTCCTTGCTTCTCCAAATGTGCTTTATCCACAAATAGCATTGGCAAACCTGGCAGATTACTAGAAATGCAGGCTCTCAAGTCCCACCCCAGACCTGCTGAATCAGGATCTGCATTCTAACAGGCTCCCCGGGTAACTAGGGTACACATGTCTGAAAAGCACAACGGTGGACCACATTCTGCAATGGTTCCTATTGCCTTTAAGGTCAACTCTTCCAAGAGGTGTCTCCTAAGCCCAATGGAACCATGTGTTAGGACCATCCAGTCAACCACCAGCCCTGGCACTGAAGCCCCTTCTTTAGAGATGCAGCACAGCTCACTTTTTCTTTCTTTATGTTGTGCATATCTGAGGTCAAAATTGGAAGGACCCTTAGAGGTAATCTAGTCCCAGCTGCTCATCTTGTAGATGGAGAAACTGAAGCTCAGAGAAAAAAAGCAGCTTATCCGAGATCATAAAGCAGCGTCGGAGCTTAAACCAAGCTGACACGGCGTGGAGGTTTAGACTAATACCTCACTCAGCAACGAGAAGCGCACATTGCTGTGGTGGGAGGACTCGGGACTGAAGTTCCTTCTTAGCCAAATGTGGCGAGCTTCTACTACTCTTCTGTTATTATTCCTAGGAAATGGCACTAGTCACCAAGTTACCTCTTAGTGGATACTCGCTGTGCACCAGGCACCTTTTGAAGGGTTTGCACATATTATTTTACTGGGTCCTCACAGCAATTCTGTGATGTTAGCATTGTCACTCTTTAAAGACAAGGGGACTATGGCACAGTGAGGTTAAGGAACTTGCCCAATTCAACCCCGAGATGTCCGAGTAGTAAGAGTAGACTGGGAACAAAAGTGAATCAAGGGGGGCTGGCAGGTGGCATGGTGGTTAAGTATGCTGGACTCCCACGTGCTCAACCATGGTTCGAGTCCTGGACCTAGTGGCTCTCTCTATATATATATTGTGCACACACTCTGTTCCTCTCAAGCCAAATTAAAATAAATGCTTAAGTAAATAAAGTTAAATAAAGTAATTAAAAAAAAAAGTGAATCAAGGACTGAGCCCTGGACGATTTTATTCAGCTTTTATTTTTAGAGAGAGATTTTTGCTATAGGGTGCATGTGCTCACCAGAGAGACAGATTCAAGCCCATGATGTCTAACCCGGAGCCCATTTTCCTTCCTGCCCTGTGCACAGACTGTGCAGAGCGGTCACACATGAAGTGATTCCTGTACAGCTGAGGCAGCAGAAAGCCAAGAAAAGCTGTGTCGATACTCAGCCACGCACAGGTCAGTTTCTATGATGGTCACAAGTGGATCACCACCCTGGACCACCCACTCAGGAGAGAAGACAGAGTCCCAGAATCACTCATTAGGGAACTGACTCTGTGGTCTAATGGTTAAGGAAACTGGATCCCACAAGGCCGACCGTGCAGTAGGAGTCTCAGCTCCAGCGGTTTGAAAGACACACTGGGCTCATGAGCATGTGTGCGCAAAATCCCGACATGATGGAGAAATGGAGGAAAAGGCATGGTGGCGTGGCCACACCCCACTGGGGGATGTTTCCTCCCTCTCCTTTTTTTGGTGAGCACACACAGTCTGGCTTATAAACAACAACAACAAAAACTATATTTTTTAAAAAAAGATCTCTCACTTTAAAACTTGCTATCTGAAATGAACATGTGGACTAATTGGCTTTAGATCTTTGATTTTAGAACTTGTGAAAAAGTGTGGTAGAGTGAAAGGAATAGTTATTATCTTCACACCTGAGGCAAAGATTCATCTTAGGGGAAAAAACTGCCTTTGTTTAAGAAAAAGGTAATAAGTTGCTTGGTTGAAGAAGGTGGAACCCTAGGAGCATGAGTTAGAAAGAGAGGAAGAAACAAAAAAGGAGTTAAACCATTGCATGGGAAAAAGATGATCCAAAATTTGTGTTTGGAGAGAGAGAAGAGAGAAGAGAAGAAAAAGAAAGGGGGAGAGGAGACCACGCAGTGTATTGCCAGGAATGATCGATCAGGCAGTATTTTTAAAGGGCTATCTATTATTTGGCTTAATTTTCTATTTTTTTTTTTTTGCACTAGCTTTTCAGTGCTATCATCCTAAGTAAGCCTCTTTTTCCTCTTCACATCAGTCCTATCTGCTTTGTGCACAGGGTCATGTATGTGTGTGTTTGTGTGTGCACATGTGCATGTACGTCTGCGTGCCTGTGAGTATTCAGAGAAAGAGCTGAGTTGCTCAATGGGTTGTAAGAATATTCATATGCAATCTAATTTGAAGGAAGCAAAATATTGCAGACTAGCAGAAATATCACCCTCCTTTAAAGAGCATTTATTGATTTTTGCCTCTCCATTCATTCAATCCTTCTTAAGAAGGTGGAACCCTAGGAGCATGAGTTAGAAAGAGAGGAAGAAACAAAAAAGGAGTTAAACCATTGCATGGGAAAAAGATGATCCAAAATTTGTGTTTGGAGAGAGAGAAGAGAGAAGAGAAGAAAAAGAAAGGGGGAGAGGAGACCACGCAGTGTATTGCCAGGAATGATCGATCAGGCAGTATTTTTAAAGGGCTATCTATTATTTGGCTTAATTTTCTATTTTTTTTTTTTTGCACTAGCTTTTCAGTGCTATCATCCTAAGTAAGCCTCTTTTTCCTCTTCACATCAGTCCTATCTGCTTTGTGCACAGGGTCATGTATGTGTGTGTTTGTGTGTGCACATGTGCATGTACGTCTGCGTGCCTGTGAGTATTCAGAGAAAGAGCTGAGTTGCTCAATGGGTTGTAAGAATATTCATATGCAATCTAATTTGAAGGAAGCAAAATATTGCAGACTAGCAGAAATATCACCCTCCTTTAAAGAGCATTTATTGATTTTTGCCTCTCCATTCATTCAATCCTTCTTTCAAGAATTATTTAGTGAGCAACTATGATGTGGTGGGCAGTAGATAAGATCAAGGCAGTAGTAGAGATTGGGGCGGGGGTGTAGGGCTTTGTGTGCTCTGCGAAGGCTTTATTCTGAGTGAAATGAGGAACCGCTGCAGAATTTTGATCAGAGGAGGGAGCTGATCTTGTAGTTTGGAATCCGTCTAGATACTGGGGTAGTAGGTTGTGAGAGGTGTGTGGGTGGAAGCAGACAGACCAGTTAGGAGGCTATTGCACCAGTCCCAGCAACCCACTAGGTAACTTGGGTGTGGTAGTGGAGGTAGTGAGACAAGATTATGACTTACTATTATGAAATAATGAGGCAGAGGGTAAAAAGGTCTGGAATTTAGGAAAACAGTCCAGGTGAGAGATATAAATTTGGGAATCATCAACCTGCAGGTGAAATTTAGCACCCCAAAATTAAGTCTGTCTAATTCAACCCTGAGATGTCCAAGCAGTAAGAGTAGACTGAGAACACAAGTGAATCAAGAACTGAGCTCTGGAAGATTTTATTCAGCTTTTTTTTTTTTTTTTTGGAAATATTATTGCTACAGGGTGTGTACACTCACCAGAGAGACAGAGATAGAAAGCAAGAAATCACCCCCCAGGGTGGATGGCCATGCTACACTCTCTTCTCCTCTATTCTCCTCTCAGGATTTTGGTCACGCATGCACGCACACACACCCAGCGTGAGTTTTAAGCCACTGGGTCTGGGACTCGAACTGCAGTCAACTACGTGAGAGTCCAGCAATATAACCATTATGCCATCTGCCAATCCCTTATTCAGTTTTTTATTCACACCACTTAACTGAAACCACTTTGTCAAGGTCATCAGTGACCTTGTTGAACAGGAAGATCTTTTCCTAGTCCTCATAGCATTTGACCTCTGTTTGAATTAAATTCCTTCCACGTGCCAAAGAGTCATGATTGATACACCCCTCCACCAGAATTTCCGGAGATACCAGGAAGGATGTAGGGGACACTAGATGCAGAAAGGAGTTTTACCCAGATTTATTTGGCTGCCTCATCTGATTTCAGGGATAGAAATGAACCATAAAACTTAGAATATATAATGGTGAACATTAAAATATGGCATTTGGAACATTAAAGCTGGAAGATGCAGGCTGGCCTAAGGGTTAAAGAAGCCAGATCTCATATAGCCAACTGTGGTTCAAATCCTGCCCTGACAGTTTGAAAAACATGCCATATACTGTGTGCGCATATGCCCCAAATCACAACAGGATGGAGAAATGTAGGAGAAGGAATTGCAGCGCGACTGTGCCCCACAGGAGGTGCCTTTTGTCTCTGCCTGTCTCTGGCAAGTACACAGGCACTCTGGCAATCAAAGAAAAGGCTGAAGATGCAAAGGGGTCCTTGAGCCCACTGAGTTTTTAAAATTTCAAATTCTAATATTTACTGCTGGTATACAGGCTGGCGAGTGACTTTTGCATACTGGCCTTGTGTCTGTGACTATGCTACACCTACTTATTCATTCCAGGAATTATTTTTTTTCTTTTTAAAAGAGAGATTTTGGCTATAGGGCACATGTGCTCACTGGAGAGACAGAGAGACAGAAAGCAAGAAATCACCCCCAACGGAGGATAGCCACACCATAATCTCTTCTCCATTTTCTCCAGAGTTTGAGCGTGCACACACATGTGCCCGTTGTGTTTCAAGCCACCAGGTCCTGGACTCAAACTGTGGTTAGCTGTGTAGGAGTCCAGCGGCATAACTATTATACCATTTGCTGGTTCTGTTCCATTCCTGGAGTTTTTAGTAGATCATTTGAAATTTTCTACATAGACAATCTGATGTCATCCATGAATAAAGACAGTTTTATTTCTTCCTTTTTAATATGTATACCTTTCTCTTTCCATTTTTCTCTTCTCATTAAACTAGCTAAATTTTACAATCCAATGTTTAGGAAGAGTGCTAAAGACGAACATTCTTGCCTTGTTCCAACTCTTAGGGAGAAAGCATCCAGTTTCTTATGTTAACTATGATGTTGGATGTAGGCTCTTTGTAGATACACTTTATTTATTTATTTATTTGTTTGTTTATTTATATATATGTGTATATGTATATATATTGGAGAGGTTTCTGCTATAGGGCATGTGCACTCGCTGGAAAGACAGAGACAGAGAAACAGAAAGCGAGAAATCACCGCCCAGGGGTGATACACACACACACACACACACACACACACACACACACATATATGATGATATAAATTTCTCTCTAAGCATTGCTTTCACTGCATTCCGTAAGTTTAGTAGGTTGTTTTACATCAAAATATTTTTTAAATTTTGTCATGAGAATTCCTTGTTGTTTTGTGGATTATTTAGAATGGTATTATTTAATTTTCAAATAGTTGGAGATGAGTCCCCTAGTTTTTAAACTATGCTGTGCAAATTGCTAGAATTCTACAGCTGTGTCAAGACCCAGGAGGTGCTGCAGGCTAGGTAAACAGGTCAGGCTGTAGCACTTCTGTCTTGTCCTCCATCAGAAATTCACCATATCAGTTATTTTGTTAATTGGCTAGGTTACACTGCGGTATGCCATAAGAAACTTGCTGCTTAATGAAACAAAGGTTTAGTTCTTGCTCATGCTATTGGTCAAACTGAGTTGTAGGGAAGCTTTGTCCCACCCAGGCACTTTGGGATCCAGGCTGACTGAGATGTTGCTATGTTAAAGCTGCATGACCTGGAGTACATGACGTTTTCAGTGGCCGTGGCAGGGTGGACACATCTGGGAAGAATGAGGGGTGTTGCATCCTGTCTATTCTAGGGTTCAGTTAGGAAGGGCTTTCACACATCACTGTCACCTTAACCCTTTGGTCGGAACTAGTCATCGGTACCACCCAGCTGCAAGGGAGCTGGCAAGGAAGAAGGATTAGACAATGTTTGGTGAACTCCAGTCTTTTGACCACAATTGGTGTTCTTCCTAAGACTTCTTTGACAAAAAGTTTTGCTCCTAAAATATCCAGTCTCCTTGTTGAGCAGATGATAGCACAGATAGTTTTTTATTGCTTTCCAAAAGAGTAATTGATCGTGAAGACTGTATCAACCCCTTGACCTTATCTCAGGTCATGTCCTCAATCCCAGGACCATACATCATTTTGCACATATCAGCTGGAATTCTGCACTCCCAGTGTAGGACTTTAACAGGTAAGAAGGATATCTCAAACGTATGTATGTTAGAAACTTTATAAAAAATATATTTTTCTGTGATGTGAGACTGTTAAAGAAAATTTGCAAATAATGCTTAAATAATTGCCAAGACTCAGAATAATTGAGAGTATTTCCAACTCACATACATTTTTTACTCAGTATTTTTGCCAAATGTAGGAATGTTTGAAAAAAAATGAACTAGGTAGCAGAGGAATTGCTCCAGTTAGAATAAGATGTATTTCTGAATTTAAGCAAATAACATACAGTAGACAGTAGCTGCTGACATTATTATATCTTTAATTTAGCTGGTAAAGTATTTTTCACTAAGGAGAAAGTTTCATAAAATATGCAGGCTTTCACTTTTGGCTATACTTATATTTATACTAATGTCAATAATATATATCCCACATTTAAAAAATGATAGCCCATACATATGCGTACATGTATACAGGAGAGAAGTGCCTTTGACAGGTTCTCGACATGCCGCAATCTTCTTTCCCT
>NW_006159929.1:2304546-2341626 GCF_000334495.1 Tupaia belangeri chinensis
AGCCCTTTAGTTCCTCAAGAGCCTGGCGCCAGTGTGTGTGCCTGGCAAGTTTTCAGGCCAACCTGGGAATCCAAACGCATAGTTGGCCATACAGCTTCCAGCCTTGAAGCAAACTTACATTACCATTGCCCACAGTGACTTGGCCTATATTCTAGGATTCTACTGAAGAGTAATTCAAATGGTCCTAAACAGTATACGATCAAAAGTAGATGACCTCCTTGCACCTGATCCACAAGTCTTCCTTCCCTAAGACAACAATTCTCATCAACCTCTTGGATATACTTTCAGAAATAACCATGAATGTCCTACAAAAATAAATAGCACAGTTTACTAAAATAAATAATGTTCTTCTAAAGTAAGCAATATGAATAACCTATATGAATAACCAATATGATAGAAAACAATTTTCATGACAGCAATAAAAATTGTAAAATATTTGGAGTTTGACTTAAAAATACTACATAGAGACCTATGGAGAAAAGTTTTAAACTCTTATAGAGAGTGTAAGTGAAAACATGCATGATTATATATGTGGACCATATCCATTGATTAGAGAGCTTTATAACTATGTCAGTGCTCTTCAAATAAACCTATACATTTACTAAAATTCCAAATAAGAAAAATCCACAAAAAATATTATATGTATACAGAAAGCCATGTTTTCAGCAATTTCGAACATTTAAAACAAAGAAGAATAATTTACATGTTACAATGTTGCAGTAATAATAAGAAAAAGATATGTTGGTGACATAAGAAAGAGCAATAGGGACTAGCAGATGGTGTAATGGTTCCATTGCTGGACTCCCACACAGTCAACTGTGGTTTGAGTGCCAGATTGGGTGGCTTAAAACTCAGGCTGGATGTGTGTCCATACATGCCCACTCCTGAGAGGAGAATGGAGAAGGGACTATGGTGTGGCCATCCCACCCAGGGGGGGATTTCTTATTTTTTGTCTCTCCAGTGATTGTGTGTGCCCTATAGAAAACACTCTCTTTAAAAAAAAAAAAAAAAGAGAGAGCAATAAACAATAAGTGGAACTGAGAGCTCAGAAATAGACTCATGTATATGAGATTATATATAATAAGTGTGGTTATAATTTAGGGCGCAGTTTTGTTTATGAAGTAATTATGGGGAAATGATATATTATGTGAAGAAAAGTAAAATTGGATCTCTATCTCACAATGTGAACAAAAGTGAATTCAAAGTGGATTACAGACTTCATGAAAGATCAAATATAAATATGTGGATAAAATGCAGGCAAATTATCTCTGTATCTTTTGAGATAGGGAAGGCTGTCTTGAATAAGATTGGAAAAGCATAACCACAAGGAAAAACTCCATGGCTCTGACAAGATCAAAACTAAAGATTTCTATTCAATAAAGGTCACTATGGACAATATTAACAAAACCTGACAGGTAATCAATATAAAAAATGTACAAGGAAATCCTTGCATAGCAGTGAGAAAAAGATAAGAAATCCAAGAAGAAAAATGGGCAAAGACTAAGCAGGCAAAGCACGAAAGGAGAAACTGAGGGTATAAGAAGTGTCATCACTCTCCCAAGGAGCAATAGACAATTGATCAAGGGGATGCTCCTCCATCTGAGTTCTCCAACAAGTCAACAGTCGGCTAATGGCAAGTTTGACCAAAACGAAGGAGACTGGGAATGCTAATCCACCGTTCTGAGAGAGGCAAATGAAAAATAGTCCTAGTAGTATTTGCAGAAATTCAATATTCAGGTACCCCATGATCTAGAATCTATTCTGTTGTTTCCACCAATCCTAGAAGCTATTTATTGCTGCATATTTGTGGGGATGGGGAGATGGAGAGTACTTAGGGATCCACCAGAAAGGACATGAATAGATTTGCTAGGACTGCTATGTAGCATTGAGAATCAGTGAACAAAATGTACCCATGAATGAGTGGCCTTCAAAAAGTTCATGGAAATGTGTATGATTAAAAAACCTATATTTGGGGGATCAGCAAATGGTGTAATGGTTATGTCACTGGACTCTCATGTAGTCAACCATGGTTTGAGTCCTAGACCCAGTGACTTAAAACTCATGCTGGGCACATGTGCATGTGTGCCCAAAATTCCAAGAGAAGAATGGAGGAGAAGGGATCGTGGTGTGGCCATCCCCTCTGAGGGTGGTGATTTTTTGCTTTATGTCTCCGTCCTTCTCTCTCTGGCAAGTGCATGTGCCCTATAGCAAAAAATCTATCTCAATACAAAACAAAACAAAACAAAAAAGCAACCTAAACTTGGGTTTCAGGTTTTTTTTTTTTTTTTTTGCACTAAAATAAGCACATTCTTTTAATTCCATTTTTTCTATGAGCTTTCTGAAGTCCGCTCATAGAGCGACAAGTGTCCTAAACAGGATATTATTGAGTAAATGAAAATACAAGAATGAGATGTCTAACGTGCTGTCTTTTATGTAAATTTAAAGTACATATAATCACAAAAATCACTGCCTAAAGGAGGGCGATTCAGCAAACACATTAGAAGTGTTCCTACTGTGAGGAAGGAGAATGGAATGGAAACCATGGAGGAAGAGAAAAAGCAAAGCAGAGCAAGGCAAGGTCCTTGGTCAAGCAGAATGGGAGAGTCTACCATAAATGGAGTCTGATAAACTTAGAGTTCTGTCCTGAGGAGCGAGAAATCAATATGTAGATAAATAATTAATTTTATTCTTTAATTTGAACTTCATTACACTTATATGTGACTTCATTGGTACTTGATTTGCTGACATATTACACTTCATGGACAATTAAATCTTCTTTAATCTTAAATTTACAGTTTTTATATATTTAGGACATTTTTTTCCTGGTCTTGAACATCTTCTCATGCCTTTGGAAGACTTCCCAAGCTCAGGGCACTGGGCCTACACCATTAGATAGAGTGACCATGTACATAGTGTCAGATTTTATGGTTACACCACTATATACAATATTCAGGAGTCAGATCTTGGTGACTATCTGGATTGCTTACACTGTTCATTTCTCTGACAAACAATATGGCAATGCACATCCTTGTATATAGTCTTTGTACAATGTCTCTCAGTAGATTGAATTTCTAAATTACTAAAAGTAGTATTGGTGAAATATATATACATATATTTAATTGAACAGAAATTGACAAATTAACCTTGTACCAATTTATATTCTCACCCTTGCCAACAGTGTGTGTTATTAAGCTTTTTGATTTTTGTGGTGCTGATTGATGAAAGATTTTATTCGTGATTTAAATATTATTTATTTAATTATAAGTGACTTTGCACTTATAATTAAATAAGTATTTTTTTCACATGGTTATAGCCATTCATGTTACCATTAGTGCCTGGCTTATTCTTATTAAGTTACAAATGTTTTTGGTTATTAAGAATGTTAGTCCTTCTTATGTTTTGTAAATATATAGTAAAATATATGTGTAAATTTTTGAGTACTCTTTAGCTACAGCACATATTTTATTGTATAGGTTTCATGGTTTCATGTTTAGTTTAAATATGATCTAAATGAAATTTACTTTGGGGTAAGAAATAAAGTAGGAAAATAGGAGATTTACTTTTCCCTTGTATTTAGTCAATTGTTCCAACATTATTTATTGAATCACCCTGTTTTCCCATTTAAATCATTTAATGATTTAAAATGTCATCTTTGCCAAACACTAAATTACTACTTAGAGGCTTTTCTAAAAATTAGAATTTTCATTCTTTTCCATTGATCTGTCTCTTTGTTAATGTGCCAATATATAATACTTAATCATTCTAGACTTATGGAATAATTGAATTAGTTTCTTCTTAGCACTTTTATTTTCATAATTTTTATACTGTTTCTTATAAATTTTTTTCCTTGTTTTTTGGGGGGAGAGATTTTTGCTATAGGATGTGTGTGCTCTCCAGAAAAACAGAGACAGAGAGACAGAAAGAGAGAAATCACCCCCCAGGGGGGATGGCCACGCCACAATCCCTTCTCTTCCATTCTCCTCTTGGGATCTTGGGCATGCACGCACACGTGCCCGGTGTGAGGTTTAAGCCACCGGGTCTAGGACGCGAACCCCGGTCGACTACATTGGAGTCCAGCGACATAGCCATTACGCTAACTGCTAGTCCCCTTTTTTTTTGGCGGGGGTGGGGGGGAGATTTTTGCTATGGGATACGTGGACTCACCAGAGAGACAGAAAGTGAGAAATCGCCCCCGCCCCAGGATGTCCATGCTGAAATCCCTTCTCCTTTATTCTCCTCTTGGGATTTTGGGTACACATGCACACATGCCCGGCATAAGTTTTAAGCTGCCAGGTCCAGGACTCAAACCACGGTCAACTATGTGGGAATCCAACAAAGTAACAATTACACCATCTGCTGGTCCCACATGTTTCTTTTTCTACATGTAATTTAGAATCCTATTGCCTAGCTTAAGGAATATAAGGATAGGATGATGTTTAGGTGATACAGAGTGATGAGTTGCCTTAAGAAATCAGAGCTCAGGTTGGGAGAAAGGGTATCCATACAGAGATGAGGTGGTAGCAGAAATGAGAGATGGGTTGCATACAGAGATTTGTCAAATAAGTAAATCTATGTGTAATGGAAACAAGATTTCTGACTGTTGGAGAAAGAGATGTGCAAATATGGAAAAGGAGAAAACTAGAGTGGATCCTGTGAATATTGAGTTTGGTTTTCCACATCCGGCTATATAGAAATAAACACAGATGTAAATGTGTGTTTGCATGTGTGTGTGAGATGAGTCTATTCTAGCTCTGTTCACTGGAAGGGCCTTGGGGCAGTGACACCCCGATAGCAATAAAAATGTCTAGCAGCAGTCCATGGCTTCTATATCCCATCTATATTGGTTTTCTATTGTTGCAGTAACAAAGTACCATACTTTTAGTGGCTTAAAGTAACACATTATTATCCTATAATTTGGGGGCTTAGGAATCCAAAATGGGTCCCACAGAGCTAAAAAATCAAGGTGTTGGCAAAGCTAAAGGACATTAGTTTATTCTGGTGACTTCCAGAGACCACTCACATTCTTTGGCTTGTGGTCCCTTCCATGTTCAGTGCCAGTGATGGCAGCACTCTGATCTCTGCATTCACCCTCACATCTCTCTCTGATTCTGACTCTCCCACTCCCTCTTTCAAATATGAGGTCTTTTGTGATTACATTGGGCCACATGGGTAAGCTGGAATAACTGACCATCTCAAGATAAACTCTCTTTAACTCAATTAATCTTCAAGATTCCTTTACCACGTACAATTATATATCCATGGGATCTGATAATTTGAACATGGACCTCTTTGGAACCTGTTATCTGCTTTTCTGTACCATTTTTCATGAAAGGAATGAGGGGTCATTAGAGAAATGATTGAGTCCAGGGCTGGAGCATATTGTCACGCTAGAAAATAAGAAAGGAATCAAGAAATGATGGGAGCCTTTCTAAAGGATGAAGGACATTTTGAAGGGGCTCCCATTCCCTTCTCTTCCTTCTTCTCCTCTCAGGATTTTGGACATGCACGTGCCCGGCGCAAGTTTCAAGCTGCTGAGTCCAGGTCGCGAACTGTGGTTGACTACATGGGAGTCCAGTGACGTAACCATTATGCCATCTGCTGGTCCCATAAATAATGATCTTTACAAATCATACATTAGGATAAAACAGGAATCCAAGAGTTCTTACTGATATAAATAAATTAATGAATAAATGTGAAATTTGACAAGAAATAAAATAGTTATATAGCTTCAAAGTATCTCCCCTCAAAATGACTTACATTCATTACATTACAGAATTCATTACAAAAGGGCAAAGAATAACTTCTTAATAGGGAGGCCTGGAGATACCACCTTCATCAGGTGATTACAGTAAATAGCATGAGTAATGGGACAAATTGAAATTATGCATACTATGAAGCAATAAGGAAACAGTATTGGTTCTGGAATATTTATATGAAAAAAATACATCATCTAAATCTAATTACAAGGAAATACCAGGCCAAAACTGAAAATTATTCTAAAAAAAAAGTATTTCCAGTAATCTTCAAGAGTTCAAGGTCATCAAAGTCAAGGAAAGGCTAAGGAACAGTTCCATATAAAAGAAGACCAGGAAAACTGTCAGTTAAATACACAGTGCTGTTCTGCATTGGATTCTTTTACTCCGAAGGTCATTATTGAGACAATTGGTGAAATTTGAATGGAATTGGAGGATTAAGTAATAGTAACATAAAATTTTAATTTCCTGGTTTCAATGGTAGAATTGTGTATTGTGAGTATTACAAAACTACACACAAAAGAGTATTCAAGGGTAGTAGGCCATAATGTTAGCAATTTGTTTTTAAATGGTTCAGGTGAGAGTTCTTTGTAGAGTACTTCTAACATTTTTGAAAGTTGAGATTGTTTCAAAAATTAAACATGCAAACTATAAATCAGTGTTTAGTTGGAAAAAAATCACATTACCGTTTTTCTTGGAGTTGCATTAAATTTATAGATTCAGGAAGATTGACATGTTTGTTAACACCTTGCTTATATTTTGTATTTAACAACAACAAAAAAATCATTGCCTACATCAATATCCTGAAGCATTCTTCTGTTTTCTTCTTGTAATTCTGTGGTTTTGAGTCTTAAATTTAAGTCTTTAATCCATTTTGAGTTAACTTTTTTTTATATGGTGAAAGATAAAGGTCTAGTTTCCTTCATCTACATATAGATATCCAATTTTCTCATCACTATTTCTTGAAAAGACTGTCCTTTTCTCACTGAATGTTCTTGGGTGCTTTGTCAAAAATCAGTTGATTGTGTGTTTGTGGATTTATTTCCAGGGTCTCAATTTGGTCCATTGGCCTATATATCTGTTTTATGTCATACCATGTAGTTTGGGTTATTATAACTTTGGAATATAATTGAAGTCAGGTCTTATAATACCTTTAATTTTGTTCTTTTTGCACAGGATTGCTTTGGTTATTTGAGATCTTTTGTGATTTCGTGTGACTTTTTTTCTTTTTTAGGCATTTGTCATAGGGTGCGTGAGTTTGCCAGAGAGAGGAAGATAGAGACAGAGAGAGGAAAAGTGAGAAGTACATCCTCTGCCCCACCCCCCCAAGGGAATGGCCATGCCACATTCTCTTCCCTTCCATTCTCCTCTCAGGATTTTGGGCTTGCACACACATGTGCCTGGCATGATTTTCAAGTCACCAGGCCTGGGACTTGAACTGCAATTGACCATGTGGTAGTCCAGTACCTTAACTACCATACCATCTGCTGGCCCCAATGTCACACAACTTTTATCATTGTCTTTTTAATTTCTGGGAAGAATGCCATTGGCATTTTAAAAATAGAAAATAGTATGGAGTTTCCTAAAAAATTAAAAATAGAACTGCCTTATGATCCAGTAATTCAACTACTGACTATTTGCTTAACAGAATGGAAATCGGTATGGCAAAGAGATATGGCACCCTGTGGTCATTGTAGCACTATTCATAGTAGCTAAAATATAGAATCTACCTAAGTGCTCAGCAACAGATGAATGGATGAGGAAAATGTGTATATAGACACAATGGAATATTAGCCATAAAAAGGACCAAATCCAATCATTTGAGGTAACATGGATGAACCTGAAAAATAATGCTAAGTAAAATAAGCCAGGAACTGAAGGACAAATACTGTATGTTCTCACTTACTAATGGAAGCCTGATTTGTTTACATAGAGGTGGAGAGTATAGCAGTGGACAATGGAGATTGGTGGAAAGAGGGATGGAGACATGGGGGAACATGGTTGAAAGTATTACAAGAGTACAGCTGGCTGGGTGCACAGCGCAGTGAAGACAGTGGGTGACAGTTCAATGTGTACTTCAGGAGAGAAGAGCACATTTCAGACACATACAATAGGAGGTGATGGTGAGTACTCGTGATCGCAGATGTGCTCATACCTTGGTTTGATCAACACAGAATGGATACATATTTTGAAAAATCACACTGTACCTCCTTTTTTTTAACATTTTTTAAAAGAATTATTTTATTTAACTTTTTTTATTATTATGATCATTATTATTTTCCAGTTTGATCAGAGAGACACAGAGAGAGAGAGAGAGAAGAAGTGAGAAAGCAAGCCACCAGGTCCGAGACTTGAACTGTACTTGGCCATGTGGGAGTCCAGTGCCTTTAACCACCATGCCACTTGCCGGCCCCATGTACCTCCTTAATATGTATAACTACTATATGTAAACTAGAAATTATGATTTTAAAAAGTCACCAATTAAACTGAAAAAGCAATAGGGTATGTATTCCCATTGTCAAGACTTCTTCATGTTCTTTGCTCTATCAAAGCTTTCTTTTATGTGGATCTTCGATATTGCTTGTTATGTTTATTCCTTTATATGTTAATGTTTATTATTTGATGAATGGGATTGATTATTCCATTATATTTTCTAAGTGTATGTTGATTCTGTATAGGGAAGAGATGGATTTGGTAAAATTAACTTTGTAACCAGTCATTTTCAAGATTCTCTTATGCTTCCTAATAGTTTCCTCAGTCAATTCTTCTGTAATATCCAGATAAAGAACTATACTATCTGCAAAGGGCTAAAATTTTTTTTATCTCTTTTTTAATTTTTCTTTACATTTGATATATTTTTATAATACAATTTCAGGGTTTTGAGTCTTAAATTTAAGTCTTTAATCCATTTTGAGTTAACTTTTTTTTATATGGTGAAAGATAAAGGTCTAGTTTCCTTCATCTACATATAGATATCCAATTTTCTCATCACTATTTCTTGAAAAGACTGTCCTTTTCTCACTGAATGTTCTTGGGTGCTTTGTCAAAAATCAGTTGATTGTGTGTTTGTGGATTTATTTCCAGGGTCTCAATTTGGTCCATTGGCCTATATATCTGTTTTATGTCATACCATGTAGTTTGGGTTATTATAAGTTTGCAATATAATTGAAGTCAGGTCTTATAATACCTTTAATTTTGTTCTTTTTGCACAGGATTGCTTTGGTTATTTGAGATCTTTTGTGATTTCGTGTGACTTTTTTTCTTTTTTAGGCATTTGTCATAGGGTGCGTGAGTTTGCCAGAGAGAGGAAGATAGAGACAGAGAGAGGAAAAGTGAGAAGTACATCCTCTGCCCCACCCCCCCAAGGGAATGGCCATGCCACATTCTCTTCCCTTCCATTCTCCTCTCAGGATTTTGGGCTTGCACACACATGTGCCTGGCATGATTTTCAAGTCACCAGGCCTGGGACTTGAACTGCAATTGACCATGTGGTAGTCCAGTACCTTAACTACCATACCATCTGCTGGCCCCAATGTCACACAACTTTTATCATTGTCTTTTTAATTTCTGGGAAGAATGCCATTGGCATTTTAAAAATAGAAAATAGTATGGAGTTTCCTAAAAAATTAAAAATAGAACTGCCTTATGATCCAGTAATTCAACTACTGACTATTTGCTTAACAGAATGGAAATCGGTATGGCAAAGAGATATGGCACCCTGTGGTCATTGTAGCACTATTCATAGTAGCTAAAATATAGAATCTACCTAAGTGCTCAGCAACAGATGAATGGATGAGGAAAATGTGTATATAGACACAATGGAATATTAGCCATAAAAAGGACCAAATCCAATCATTTGAGGTAACATGGATGAACCTGAAAAATAATGCTAAGTAAAATAAGCCAGGAACTGAAGGACAAATACTGTATGTTCTCACTTACTAATGGAAGCCTGATTTGTTTACATAGAGGTGGAGAGTATAGCAGTGGACAATGGAGATTGGTGGAAAGAGGGATGGAGACATGGGGGAACATGGTTGAAAGTATTACAAGAGTACAGCTGGCTGGGTGCACAGCGCAGTGAAGACAGTGGGTGACAGTTCAATGTGTACTTCAGGAGAGAAGAGCACATTTCAGACACATACAATAGGAGGTGATGGTGAGTACTCGTGATCGCAGATGTGCTCATACCTTGGTTTGATCAACACAGAATGGATACATATTTTGAAAAATCACACTGTACCTCCTTTTTTTTAACATTTTTTAAAAGAATTATTTTATTTAACTTTTTTTATTATTATGATCATTATTATTTTCCAGTTTGATCAGAGAGACACAGAGAGAGAGAGAGAGAGAAGAAGTGAGAAAGCAAGCCACCAGGTCCGAGACTTGAACTGTACGTGGCCATGTGGGAGTCCAGTGCCTTTAACCACCATGCCACTTGCCGGCCCCATGTACCTCCTTAATATGTATAACTACTATATGTAAACTAGAAATTATGATTTTAAAAAGTCACCAATTAAACTGAAAAAGCAATAGGGTATGTATTCCCATTGTCAAGACTTCTTCATGTTCTTTGCTCTATCAAAGCTTTCTTTTATGTGGATCTTCGATATTGCTTGTTATGTTTATTCCTTTATATGTTAATGTTTATTATTTGATGAATGGGATTGATTATTCCATTATATTTTCTAAGTGTATGTTGATTCTGTATAGGGAAGAGATGGATTTGGTAAAATTAACTTTGTAACCAGTCATTTTCAAGATTCTCTTATGCTTCCTAATAGTTTCCTCAGTCAATTCTTCTGTAATATCCAGATAAAGAACTATACTATCTGCAAAGGGCTAAAATTTTTTTTATCTCTTTTTTAATTTTTCTTTACATTTGATATATTTTTATAATACAATTTCAGTGCATAGTTATTTCCCAAAGAATACTAAATAGTAGTATGATACTGGAAGCCTTTGCCTTTTCATAACACTGAACATAGAGTACAGTGCTGACTTTGGCTTATATATTAAAAAGTATCCAAATATTCCTATCTCTTTTTAATTTTTTAGCAATTATTTGTTTAATTTATTATTATTGTTTTAAAATTTGCTATAGGACACATGTGCTCACCACAGAGAGCAAGAGAAGGTGAGAAAGTAAGCCACCAGGTCTGGGACTCAAACCGTAGTCACCCACGTGCTAGTCCAGAGGCTTAACCACCATGCCACCTGCTGGTCCCTTCTTTTAAAGTTTTGATTCTCATATTTTGGATGCTGCTTTTATAACAATCCTTACTCCAACTAGAGTGGCGAGTTTCTTGGGTTTCCTTGTTGCCTGCCATATACCCCAGTCAAGGTGCTAAAAAACTTCTAATCCAGAACCATCACCAGGATAAACAAAAACAAAAAACCCAGACAAACAAAACCTCTGAAAAAAACCATTACCCTTAGCCAACGAAACAAGAAAAGGGTGACCTAACAACAGGAAACCTTACTGGCAATCCCTACCAGACTCCAACTCAACAGCAGTGGGAAAATCTTAGCCTCTTGCACTTGTGGTTTCAGCAGGGTGAGGCAGAAATTGAGCTCCCAACCCTCCCTCATATGCCCTTGCCTCACTTCACCAAATCAGGTAGCGGTCTGACTCCCAGTGAGACTGAGTGGAGAGGTAATCTTCCATTCCCTTAGCAGAACCAGGCAGTGCTCCAATTTTCCTGGCAAGATAATGTTGTCTGGGCAGAGCGGGGAGCTGGACTTTGATATTTTTGCCTGATGGAAGCAATCAATGCTTCAGTCTTCCCACAGAGATAGAGTTAGTGGAGTGCAGTGGGGAGCTGAGACTCCAAATACAGCAGGTGGGATGAGGTGATGCAAAATAGTCTACGCCCTTCTGAAGCAGGCATGACTCCATCTTGGAGGAGCGCCTCCAAGAGAAGTGGGGAATGAAGCAGGTGTGACTCCATCTTGGAGGAGAGCCTCCATTATGAACTGTTAATTCCTATGACTGGAAACCTCCCTTCTCTCCTTTTGTTTAACAGTAGAGTGATTAACATTCCTATTGTCCTTAAAACCCCACTTATCCTAATCACCTTAAGGATGATTAACCTGCTTACCTGCTTTTTCTTGTTTCTACAGTGCTTTTGCTTTTACTTTGTAAAGCCCTACGGGCCCCCTCCCTACCCTCCCCAGCCTTTCTAGCCTGCTGCTCTTTATCCTTGTAAATCATCAAGTCATCTCGGACAGGATTGTGCATTTTTGGCCTATATAAACTCCATTCACTGGGGGCTGAGGGGTTTTGAGAGACATGAGGCCCCCCCCCCCCCCCCCCCCACGTAGCTGCGGGTGTAAAAATATGGCTATGTTGGATGTCCTCTTATTTCTCACTGAGTAGACTTTAACACTCTTCCACCTACTCAGCCATAAGAAGGTCCTAGAGAGAAGCTCCACCCTCACAGCATGTTGGGGAATGCAGTTTTGGTAGGCAGGGCAAATTGGCACTTCAGTTCTATACCTTCCCACCTCTGGTGTCATGGTTTCAGCAGGGCCCCATGCTTAGTGGAACTTCTGCTCCCAGTCTGAAGCCACAGAACAGTGAGTCAGCATTCTGCTTTGCCCCTCCCTAGGTGGATATGACCGGGTAGGAAGCTGAACATCCACCCCCATCCAGTCCTTGGTTACACCTCAGCAGGGGGACAGCCTGATTTAAAATAAAAACATTAAATAGGATATAGAGTCTCATAATGTCCAACATGTCAAGGACACAATTAAAAAATAATACCAAGAACCAGGAAAACCATATCATGCATAAGAATAGACATTCATTCAATGCTGAGACGAATCAGATGTTAAGATTATCTGCCAAGGATTTTGTTTTATTTTTTAATATTTTAAAAATCTTTTTAGGGGTGAATCTAGGGACATTTTCTTTCATAGAGCTCTCATTCAATTTTTTTTTTAAGAGAGATTTTTGCTATAGAGTGCATGCATTTGCCCAAGACGCAGAAAGTGAGAACACCCCCCTCCCCCCACCAGGGATGGCCATGCCATAATCCTTTCTCCTCCATTCTCCTCTCAGTATTTAGGGCAAGCACACACATGCACCTGGAGTGATTTTGAAGCTACTGGGTCTGGGACTTGAACCACAATTGACCATGTGGGAGTCCAGCACCTTAACCACTATACAACCTGCTGGCCTCTCATTCAATTGTTGCTCTCAACCGAATATGAACATGTCATGCTCTGATTATACTGTGAATGGAAAATAACCAACTCTGTAAAAATAATACATGCGGTTTACTTCTAAGCAGAATATGAGTAACCTAGGCCTAGAGAGGAGGCAAAACATGCCTTTCTTGGGGTGATCAGGTACAGGGGTTTCTTTTATTTGATTTTGAGAACCAGAGACAGGGTCTGGAATTTAGTGAAGAGTTTTTCCATTGGTCTGGCCCAAAAAGGTGGAACATGTGGAAGGAGGAGAGGGGAGGCTTATAAGTTATAGGCAGGTTTAGTGATTGGAAAAGAAAGGTTGCTGAGATCAGAAAAAAAATTTACTTAAATAGATATAAGGAGGCTTAATATTCATCACAAAGATACTATGCCAGGGGCAGGATGTAGGAAGAATCCTGTTACCAATGGGTCAAAATGGTCTGTTAATGCTTGTGGGCATGACTCTCTCCAGGCCCTCTGGAAGGGATTTTGAAAAATCGAAAAAAGCAGTCAAACTTCTATCCTCAATACTGAAAATTTGCTTGAATAGTAGATCATATTTATAAATATTTATTTTCCTATTTGTGAAATTTTAGTTCTGTAAATTCCTTGAAATCTGTGGTTATTTCTGCCAAGGATTTTAAAATAGCCATCATAAAAAACTTTACCCAGCAATTATGAATTCTGTTAAAGAAAATGAAAACTAAAAAATTTCAGCAAAGAAATAGAACTTATAAGAAAAAATGAAAAAGAAGTTATTATAGTGGAAAATATTATAACAAAATAAAAAACTAACTGTAGATAGGCTTGATAATAGAGTTGATAGATGATGGAATTAGAGAATTTAAGGATCAATAGAATTTACCCAACAGAGAGGAAATAGACTGAAAAAAATTAGCAAAATGTCAGGACCTTAGGCAACAATAACAGAACTAACATTTGTATCATTGGATTTCCAGAAAAAAAGGGAGAGAGACTAGGCTCAAACAATATTCAAAGAAGTAAATAATAAACAATTCCTAAATCTGGCAAAAGACATGAACCTACAGATTCAAGAGGCAGAATAAATCTCAAATAAAACAAAACCAAAGAAATCTATGACAAGACATGTCATAATTAAACTTGGAAAAACTAAAAACAAAGAAAAAATATTGAAAGCATCAAGAAAGAAATATATTTCCTATAGAGGAACACCAATTTAAACAACAGAGAATTTCCCATCTGAAACCACGGACGCCAGAGGCAGTGGCACAACATTTTTTGAATACTGAAAGAAAGAAATTGTCAACTGCAGTTCTGTATGCAAAGAAAAATATCCTTCAGGAATTAAGGGGGAAATGAGATTCTTAGATGAGGGACAAACAAGAGAATTTTTCCTGGCAGACCTGCTCTTAAGAATGGCTTAAGGAATTGCTCTCAACAGAAAGGAGTGATAACAAAACAATTCTTAGAACTTCAGAAAAGAGAAGCAAACATTGGAATGGGTAAGGAAAATATACTAATCTGCTTCTCATGAGTTTCTTAATTAGTATTCAATGGTTGAAACAAAAATCGTAACACCATCTAATATGGTACCTAATGTATATAGAGGAAATACATAAATATATATTTTAAAAGTGGAGAGGGTAAATAGACCTAAATTTACATAGTTTCTAAACTTCATTCAAGCAGCGAAGCACCGATACCAGTAGACAGTGATAAACTCTGCATATATACTGAAATACCTAGAGCAACCTCTGAAACAACTATATAAAGCAATATACTATAAGTAGATTAAGATAGAATTTTAACTTTCAGGAAAGTAAAAAAAAAAAAAAAGTAAAAAAAAGATAAATGAGAATCAAAGGAAACAAACAGAAAAGAAATGTATAAAATAGAGTTAAGTTCTAATATACCAATAGTTGCCTTAAATGTAAAAGGTCTAAATATACCAATTACAAGCAAGAGACTGGAAGAGTGGATTAAAAACATGAGTGGGCAGGACTGTGGCCTGAGAGCTAAGGCCACTGCAGCCCACATGACTGACCCTGCAGTCTGAGCCCTAGACCTGGTGACTTGAGAAACACACCAGGTGTGAGTACGTGCACACCCAAAACCTAAAAGGAGGGAAAAAATTGGAGGATAATGATTTGTAGTATGACTATTTCCCAGTGTGTATGGGGGGTGGGCAGTGCTTTCCCTTTTTCCTTCTCTCTGTCTCTTTCTGCAAGCACTCACATCCTCTGCAAAAATTGAGGAAAAGAAAATTATCAAGCAATATCCTGACTACAGAAACTCACTGTTAACACAAAAACGTAGGTAGGCTGAAGGTAAAGGATTGAAAAATCATACCATAAAAACACTCATTTTAAAAAGTAAGACTGGTTGGGATCAGCAGATGGCATAATGGTTACATTGCTGGACTCCCACGGTTCAAGTATTGGTCCCAGTGGCTTGAAACATGCCAGGTGTGTGTGCGTGTGTGTCCAAAATCCTGAGAGGAGAGTGGATGAGAAGGGATTGTAGCATGACCATCTCTCAGGGAAAAGGGGGTCGATTTCTCACTTTCTGTCTCTCTGTCTCCCCTGCCAGTGCACACATGCTATAGCAAATCTCTCTCTCCAAAAAAAAAAAAAAAAAAAAAAAAAAAAAAAGAAAGAAAAGTAAGACTAGCTATATTAATATCAGATAAAGTAAACTTTAGACCAAACAAAATTACTGTAGACCAAGAGGGAAAATAAATAATGATGAAGGGATGAATCTAACAGGAAGACATAATAATCTTAAATGCACCAAACAGGACAGCCTCAAAATACAGAAGCAGAGACTAATCGGACTGAAAGGAGAAACAGACCAATCCCAGTTAAAGCTGAAGACTTCCAAATCCCACTCTTAGCAACTATTAGAATTACTAGACAGAAAATCAGTGAAGATAGAAAAGAACCCAATACACAACCAATAGAATTTTATTGTCATATGGAAAACTTCATCCGACAACAGAAAAATACCATTTTCTTTCATGTGTGTAGGGCATATGCACCAAGATAGACCATATCCTAGGATATGAAGCAAACTCAGCAAATGTAAAATAATCCAAATCATACACTATAATCGCTGTCCATAATGGACTTTAACTAGAAATCAATAACAGAACGATAACAAGAAAATCTCCAACCAATTTGAAATGAAACCATGTACTTTCAAAGAAGTCATGGGTCAAGAGGAAGTCTCAAAGGAAATTTAAAAAATGCGTAGAACTGAATGAAAACAAAAATAGTCTATCAAAACGTGTGGGATACAGGCAAAGTAGTGCTGAGAGGGAAGGTTATAGCACAAAATGCTTAAATTATAAATGAGAAAAGGTCTCAAATCAATAATCTAAGTCCCCACTTCAAGAAACTAGAAAACAAGACATTTATAGACCCATAGCATGCACAATATAATAAAAATAGAGCAGAAAGTGATGAAATTGAAAACTGAAAAAAAAAAATAAAGAAAAATCCCAAACAAAAAGTTGGTTCTTCTTTAAAAAATCAATGAAACTGATAACCTCTAGTCAGATTGATGAAGAAGAGAGAAGATGCAACTTACTAATATAAAAAAGAAATAGGTTATCACCATAGATTTTGCAGTCTTTAAAATGATAATAAGGAATTGCTAACAACAAATTTATACTCATAGTTTTGAAAAATTAGAAAAAATGGGTCAATTCCTCTAAAACCGCAGACTACCAAATGGAATAAAGAATAAATAGATAACACATATAACCACAATTCTATAATAATAAAACTTTTTGAAAAGAGCTTTTTGCCTTAGGATGCATGGACTCGCTGGGTAAAGAGAGACACAGTGAGAGGGAAAGTGAGAAATCACCCCCTGTGGGGATGACCACGCCGCAGTCCCTTCTCCTCCATTCTCCTCCTGGGATTTTGGGCATGCATGCATACACCTGGCATGATTTTCAAGCCACCAGTCCAGGACTCAAACCACAACTGGGTATGTGGGAGTCCAGCGATGTAATTGCTACCCCATCTGCTGGTCTCCAGTTCTATAATAATTTTAAAATATTTGTAACCTAAAATTTTTCTTAAAAAAAATCTCCATTCCCAGATGGCTCCACTAGTGAATTTTACAAAATATTTAAGAAAGAATTACAATCAATTTTGCACAATCTATTAAGGAGAGACTACTTCTCAATTTATTTTGTCAGACTAATACTATCCAGACGAAAAGAATACATAAAAAAAACTACAGACCAATGTCTGTCATAAAGTTAGTTCTCACATTTTGAAACAAAATGTTAGCCAATCTAATTCTAACAAGTATATAAAGAATGTACACCATGGCCAAGTGAGATTTACTCCGGGTTTGCAAGGCTGGTGCAATATCTGAAATCAATCAATGTGAGCAACTGTATCAACAGGATAATGAGTAAAATAAGATGATATCAATGACAGAAATAAAAGTAAAAGAAAATGAGAAACAGAAAATAGAAAACAATCTAATAAAGTGATTGATAAAATTCAACATCTATTCATGACAAATGCTCTCAGTAAACTAGGAAGAAAGAACTTGATAATGAACATCTAAAAACCCTATGACTTGAATGTTTTCCCTTCAATATAAAGAAATGAGGTAAGGATCTAGGTTCTCACCACTCTTATTCAACATATTGCTTGAAGTTCTTCCTATTGCAATAAGGCAAGAAAAAGAAATGAAAGACATACTAACTAAATAGAAAGGGGAAAAAATGTCCCTATTGGTGGATGACAATATTTTCCTTAGAAAATTCCGAAGAATCTAAGAAAGCAAGAACAAAATTTCTTGGAGCTAATAAGCACATTCAGCAAGGTTATGGGATAAAAATCAACCACAAAAGTCAGTCACATGTCTAAGTACTATCAATAGATAACTGGAAACTGAAATAAAAAATACAACACCATTTGAAATCACTTAGAAGAAAATGAAATACTTAGGTGTAAATTTAATAAAACATAAATAGGATCTGTATGCTGAAAGTTACAGTGTGCTACTACAAGGTTAAAGAAGACAATTGTTTCATGGATTAGAAGACTCAGCATAGGGGGACTGGCAGGTGGCAAGGTGATTAAAGGCATTGAGCTTCCACATGGCTGACCATGGTTTGAGTCTCGGATCTGGTGGCTTGCTTTCTCATTTTCTGTGTGTGTGTGTGTGTCTTGCTGTGGTCAAATTAAAAATAACAATAATGATAAATAAATAAGATAATTCTTTAAAAAAAAGAAGACTCAACATAGGAAAAATATCAATTGTCTACAAATTGATCTTAAAATTTAATGCAACTCCTGTCAAAATCTCATTGAGTGTCTCTGTAGATCTGTATGTACTTATATTCTACAATTATGTGGAAAGACTCAGGCTTAGGGTTACTGAAACCATCTTGATAAAAGAATAATGTTGGAAGAGTCAGCCTGCCTGAGTTTAAGGCTTAATATACAGCATCAATAACCAAGACTGTGTGGTATTCATTGGGGGTGTTAATGGGATTGGGGCAGTGAATAGACATGTAGATCAATGGAACAGTATAGAGAATCCAGAAAAAGACCCTTGCAAATATGCCTAACCAATTTTTGACAAAGATGTATAAACAATTCAATGGAGACTTTTTAATAACTGGTACTGGAGTAATTGGACATCCATGGATAAAACAATGAATATTAACCTAAATCTTACATCTTACATGAAACTCAGTTCCTAGTGGATTATGTACTTAAATGTAAAATATCAACTATTAAACTTTTAGAAAGATACATAGGAGAAAACCTACAGAATCCGGGTGCAGGCAAAGAGTTCCTAGACTGGACACCAAAGCCATGATTCATAAAAGGCAAACTGGTAAGTTGAATCTCCTCAAAATTAAAGTGGTTGAATGCAAAGACAACCTAAAGACTGGGAGAAAATATTTGCAAACCACGCATCTGATAAAGGACTCATATCTGGAATATATAAAGAACTCTTAAAATCGACAATAAAAAAAAAGTACTTCAATTAGAAAGTGAACAAGAGACATGACAAGCATTTCACTGAAGAGATATACACATCACAAATAAGTACATGAAAAGATGTTCAACATCATTAGCCATTAGGAAAGTGCAAATTAAAACCAAAATGCAGTATCACTACACACCTGTCAGGAGGCTAAAATAAAAAGTATGACAACACCAAATATTAATGAATATGCAGAGAAACTAGTTCACTCATACATTGCTGGTGGGAATGAAAAATGGTGCAACTATTCTGGAAAAATCTTGACAAGTCTCTATAAAATTAAATATCTAACGACTATACTAACTAGCAATTGCTCTCTTGGGCATTTTTGCTGAGAAATGAAAACAGCTTTACAAAAAAATCTATGTAAGGGATTTTCAGAAAGTTCACAGAAAATGTGTATCATAAAAAAACTATGCAGAGATTTCAAAATTTTTAAAATAAAAATAAACTCTTACTTTAATTCCATTTCCCACAAAATTTTTAAAGTCTTCGCATACATGAATGATCTTAGCAGCTTTACTCAGAATAGCACAAACAAAACAAAACAAAAACACAGAACAAAAAAATACACCCTGGAAGAAACTCAGATGTCCTTTAATAGGTTACACAAACTTTGGCATACCTGTGCAGTGAAGTGCTTTTATGGCAATATAACAAAATGGGCTATTGATAGATGCAACCACTTGAACGAAACTCCAGGGAATTGTGTAAAATGGGGGGGAAAAAGACAATCTCAAAAGGTTACATAGTACATGTCCATTTGTATAACATTTTTGAAATAACAAATTATAGAAATGGGAAATGGATTAGTGGTTTCCTTGGGTTATGGGGAGTGTGGGGGCAGGAGAAAGATAGTTTGGCACCATAAAGGAGCTTCATAGGGATGGAAACGTTCTGGATCTTTTGACTGAGTGTGTCTTGATTATATCCTGTAAGCATCCAGGTTGGGATATGGTATATATTGTGATAGTGTACTATAATTTTGCATAATGTTACCATTGTGGGAGACTGGGTAAAGGGCATGAGGAATTTTTCTTCTTTATTTCTTACAACTGCATGTGAATCTACAATTACCTCAAAATCTTTGTTTAAAAAAATAACAGGAACAAACAAACTGTTAAAAAGTTTTTAAAAATGTCCTGTGAAACTTCAGGTTATGATAGTTTTGGGACTAGAGTACTAGCTATTTGATATATTCATCAATTTATTCTCTGATAATAGGTCACATGATCTTTTCTAACTCTAACTATATAAATTCTATTTATAGCATATGTTAGTTCAGACAGATTTTCAAGTTTGCTTGCAGGTTTAACCTGCAAAATGCTTATGATTTGTTTACTTTTCCTTTTATCTGTGATTTTGACTCCCTTTTTGTAAAGTTTATTTCAAGAGAGAGAGTGAGAGAGCAAGAAAGAGATACCTTCAACAAAGTCACATGCCACAATTCCTGCCACCCCTACCAACCTTCGCTGTCATCCGGGATTACAGCCACACAAGCCCGGTGTGTACAGGTTTGCCCAGGAACCAACTGCCCCAATATGGATCCAGCATGGTGAAGTAACACCCAGCATACCACCATGGCTGGCCAATTATGTCTCCATTTTCACGCTACTTTCATGTATTTTGTAATTCAAATTTTTAAAAAAATTTATTACTCTGTTCTTTTTTCCTCAAGAAAACAAGACCTTTGTTATTTTTTTTTTCCAAAGGACCTGCTTTTGAGTGCGTTAATTCCTCTGTCTCTTATTTTATAATTGATTTACTGGTGCTTTTATCCTTCATAATTCCTTCCTTCTGTTTTCTTCATGTTTCACGCATTGTTCTTTGTGTAAATTTCCAATTGAGTTATTTTTAATTTGTTTTTACATAGTAAAATAAACTAAGGCTGTGAAGTTTCTTCTGGATTTGCTTTAGCTTTGCTCATGACTTATCACAGACAATGTTATTTTTTTTTTTTTTTTTTTTTTTTGAGAGGTTTTTGCTATAGGGCACGTGCACTCACCAGATAGACAGAGACAGAGAGATAGAAAGCAAGAAATCACCCCCCCGGGGGCAGGGGGTGGCCATGCCGCAATCCCTTCTCCTCCATTCTTCTCTCGGGATCTTGGGCATGCACGCACACGTGCCTGGTGTGAGTTTAAGCCACCAAGTCCAGGGCTTGAACCACGGTTGACTACGTGGGAGTCCAGCGACATAGCCATTACACTAACTGCTGGTCCCATCACAGACAATGTTTTTATCATCTCTATCTCCTAGATATTTAAGTTTATTTTTTAATTTTATGTATCTTTTGCTTGGACAACAGGTGTTCAGAAGTGGAGTGGTCCAATCCTTGGTTCACGTCACACCGCATTATTGATCCATACATGGCCCTCTTCCGTATTCATCTGACAGTTGTTGGTTTTGTATGCTTTTAATTATAAATGAAGGTCTGGGAACCTACCACAATGAGTAGGGAGAACTTGGATAAAATCTTGGAACTACCTTTGTAATCCTGTTCCCAGTCAGCTGCTTCTTGTCACCTTTGGTAATCTTCATCATAAATCCCATGTCGGAGCTGCTTTCCCACCTTTGTCTTTTAAAAATAGTTGTTAAGGTAAAATTCATAAACCATATAGTTCACTAATTTAAAGAGTATAGTTCAATGGTTGTATCTATTCATGGAATTGTGCAACCATCATCAAAATAATTTTAGATAAATTTGGGGAATGTTACCATTTTAACTGTATTATTTCTTCCAATCCACAAACATAGGTTGTCTCTCCATTTATTTAGATCTTCTTTAATTTTTTTCAGCAATGCTTTGAAGTTTTAGCAGATGTCTTGTTGTACTTCTTTTGTTTAATTTATTCTTAAGTATTTTGTCCTTTTTAATACTATTGTAAGTAGAATTGTTTTTCTCTTTTTTTTGAGCTGTTTCTTGTTAGTTTTATATAAATAGGTAGAGATTTTGTATGGATCTTGTATCTGCAACTTTTCTGAGCTTTATTAATTCTAATGGAGTCACAGTGAATTTCATTGGATAAGATCATGTGATTTGCAAACAGAGACAGTTTTACTTCATTTTTTCCAAGCTGGTTGTCATTTATGTGTGTATGTATCTTGCATAATGGCTCTGTTTGAAACTCTAATACTTACTGAATTGAAAATGTTGAAGGAGACATCCTTGCTGATCTTAGGAGAGGACATACAGTGTTTCCCCATTAAGTATAATTTGAGCGCTCCCATCCCTGTTTTAAATGAGTTTTGTTTTATTTATCGCTGTTCTTCTAAAGCTTATCTTGTTTAGCATTTGCTCTTAATAACTTTATAAATTTGATCAGGCAGTTTATCATTTTTAAGTACTTCTTTTCTTCACTTTCTTACCTCCATATTCCTTCTATATGGCATTTTATATATTTGACTCTATTACTGCATGTGGCCCTGGCTAATTAGTTTTGATTGCTATATAATATTCCATTGTGTAAATATACCATAGTTTATTTAACCTTTATCTCGTCTATGAATAATTAGTGTGTCCATGGTTTTGCTATTTTGAAGAGTACTTCCATGAAAATACTCACTTATGTCCTCTAGGGTATATTTTCAAGAATTCTCTTGGAAATACACCCAGGCATAGTCTTGCTAAAGAAATATTTAATTTTATAAGATAATGCCACATTGTCTTTCAATTTACAAATTTACTTTGCTACTAGTAACATATAAAAGGTTTTGATCCATAGTCTGTTCATTTCTTTGCCTTGATGATCTCTGATTTTTGCCCTAAAATGAATATACAGTGTTATCATAATTTGGGGCTTAGTTTGCATTTCCCTAATGACTCAATAAGGCTAACGTTTTCTCATAGGTGGGTTTCGTTTAACCCAGGTTCAGTGTTTCCTCCGGATGCTCACTCCCTAGGATTTCCAAGTTGCACACGTGTATGGACCCAGAAAGCTCCCACTTGCACCAGGGAGCCCAGAGGCAGAAGGCAAAGATCCATGTGATTCCTAATCTACGCGCTGTCCCCTTGAAGTCAGTCCGAGCCCCACGAGTTCGTGGGGCTGTCCTGGCATGATAGAAATCAGGGATGGGGCTGAGAAGATTTGATTGAAGAATTAGTGGCATCTTTCACAAGCCTGAATTTGTTGTTTCACTTTTTGATGCCAAAATAAGAGTATTTAAAAAAATAGATGGATTTATCCTATCATATTTAATAATATGACAGTGTATATTTAGTCTCAGTTCTGTCATTTTATTATGCTTCCTGATTTTAATGCTTCCTTTAAAAGTATTTTACTTCATGGTCTATATTTCCATGGCTTCTTTTTATGTATTGCTTTTTCCTTTAATTATTTGGAAGGCTTATGGAATATTTTTTAGTTTCTTTAGTGGTTGTCGTATAACTATAGGCAATATTCTTTTATATCTTATTTATTGAATTGTAACTAAAGAGATTTTCCCATCATGAAAAACAAGGAAGTTAGCTCATTTCATCTACCTTACCTTCTCCCATGTCTCACTTGGGTCTATTATTATTTATTCATTTACACCTTCAGTGATACCCTTCTGTTGTACACCAACTGCTTAATTTATCAATTTCTGATGTGTTAATCCCCTTCTTCCAAAGTATTTTTTTAAAATATATATTCATCCTGCTAGGAACTCAGGGTACATTTTTTGATATAGAAACTCATATATTTCTTTAATTCTAGAGAATCATCAGGTGATTTCTCTTAAGATAACATTTCTCTTTATCCTCTATCTCTCCTTGTGAAACTCTTGTTCGATATGCCTGGAGATCTAGTTTCTTCACCTGCTTGGTTGTTTTCTACTCTGAACTCATCTTCAGAAGGTGCTGGTTTCTGTCTGGGAGGTACAGGTTTCACGTTGGCCTCAGCCACAGCCCTTGGGGTTTTCCTAGATTGGGCAGGTTTGGTCGTAACTCTGTCCTTCAGGGCCTTGCCTTGTTGTATAGAATGGCCTAGGACCCTCTTTTACCTGGGGTACAGATCTAGAGTGTGGATTTCTCTTGCATCCTTTTTCTCACTCATGGTTTGGGGCGGTGGGCCCACTTTTATGAGTGGAGGGTGGTGGTTTTCTGGAGTTTTCATTTTACTGAAGGGACAGATTTTCCAGGCTCCTGGCTCAGAGCAAAAAGATCACTCCTGGTCTCTTCTGTGCACAGGGCCTGCTGCCTTGCCCCCTCATCCCTCATAGGTACTGAGCAGGAATATTTTATCCAGTCCTTATACCTCTGTGGGCCATTTGGCACTAGTTTCTGCTCGCTATTCTGGCTTTGAATTTTCTTTTGTTTCTGGCATGGGAGGATTTTTCCCTTCTTGCTTCCGTATTCACTGATGTGGTTATAAATCTGCTTGTGTTATGTGTCAACAGCATTCCCTGTGTTTGTAGTGGGTATGATGGTTTCGGTGAGGGTGGGAAGGGTTCTGTCCCCAGCAGTTTTGTCTCCCTTAGAGAACAGAGGGGATGGTGGTTCTGGCTGTAGAGGCTAACCCTCAGTCTGGGAAGTTAGCCAGAGAGCTAATACAGAATTTCTGGAGGAGCTTGTATGGGGAGACCTGGGAGGAGAGTCCCAAGAGACAGAGATGAACAGCCTGGTGGAAATGGGGACTTCAGAGGCAAGAGAACGTCTGGTGAGGTTGGCTCATACTTAACCCCCAGTGACCTGCCAGACTGGTCAGTTATTACCATGACCTTCAGGAACAGCCCTGGGATACTTGACTGTCTTCTTCAAACAATACTTTGGAGAAATAAAGGAGGGGAGTCTATCTTCCATGTTAGAGACCACCCAAAATCAAAAACAAAAGTAGGAACATCAGCAAGTTTTCAGAGATAGGAAATTGGAACAAGAGGTGACCATGAAAGCTAACTCTCAAGAATTTGCAGGAATCTCAGGAGGACATTGGGCCTCCCAAAGGACATGAGTTAGGCTGGAGCTAACTTTATTTAACGTGAAGGGGTAGAGTGGCCCTCATGACCCCTGGGTTATAAATACCTGTCATATTCCTTGTTTTATTTTGTCTAAATGACAGGCAAAATTATTCCCATTCTCAGCAGCAGTGGTTCCTAAGTAGGGGTGATTTTGTTTCCCAGGGGACATCTGGCAATGTCTGAAGGCAGTTTTGATTGTCACGACTGAGGAGAGGGGAGGATATTCCTGGCATCCAGTGGGCAGAAGTCAGAGTTGTTGCTAAAACCCTAATGCACATAACAGCCCCTTGTAGCAAGGAATTATCTGGCTCAAACTGTCAATAGCACTCACACATTGAGATATCCTGATCTAGGCTCAGGTAACTAAGGGTCAGAGAAATCAAATAACCTGTACTACATCACAAAGCTGGAAAATGAGAACAATCATAGTTACATTAGTTAACTGCTCTTTCTGTGTAGGGCATTGCTCCAAGTACTTTCTGAATATTATTGCATAGATGTGGAAAACAAAATGCAGGAAGACTGAATGTGGCCATGTGCCACATGGATAAAGGGACCAAGACAGGACATACACCTGGGTGGAAGTCTCTGGAGTCTTAAGTGTGGGCTGCAGTTCAGAGGAGCTTGAGTAGGAGTCCTATGTGCTGCCCTGCACCTCACCTCCTCTTACAAGTTTACGGCCCAAGATGTAGGCTCAGAATAAATGAAGCTTTGCATCTCCTTGAACACAGGGTGTTTAAGAGATTTCATTCATTTATTTTTTCCCTTGAGTGAGAAACAGAGAGAAGAAAGGAGGGGGAGAAGGATGGCATCCCCAACAAGGCCATGACACAGCAATCTACCCGCTAGCTCCAGCCAGCCTTGGGTAATGGGCATGGTGTGCCAGACATGAACCCAGAACTTCCCATGTGGGTCAGCTTCACAGAGCATTGCATTTTACACTGTGTCATCATCTGGCCCCCAAAAGGGGTGGATATCGCGATCAGTTTACTTACTTCTGCCCAGCCCCCAGGGCTTGGGCTATGAGACTGTGCAGCCCTTAACCCAGCTCCTGGACAACAGTTTCCAATCTCTAGGTCATAGCAGAGACAATGCAGTTCGTTTGAGACAGCGGTTGGGGTCTCTGGCCTTCTGAACATGGCAGAGGGAGTGGGTCCTCTGGTAAACTGGTTTGGGATTGGTATTCAGGGTCGTTCCTAGAAGCTAAGCCTGCAACTTCTTCTTCCAGCAGTTCCATGATGCCGTAAGCACCTAATTCCCTGTACTAGATTCCTTTCTGCTTGAGGGATCAGCAGTTGGTGTAATAGCTATGTTGCTGGACTCCCCCGTAGTCAACTGCAATTTGAGTGCTGGACCTAGTAGCTTAAACTCACAATGGGTGCGTGTGTGTGCATGCCCAAGATCCCGAGAGGACAATGGAGGAGAAGGGATTGTGATGTGACCATCCCCCCTAGGGGTGATTCCTCGCTTTCTGTCTGTCTCTCTCCGTCTTTCTGGCAAGCACATTCGCCCTATAGCAAAACACCCCCCCCACACACACACACACACAAATTCCTTTCTGCTTGAGCTAGCCAGAGTGCTGTCAATGATCTGCCTCTCTGTGCTGACCGATATGCGGTACAGTGAGGGAAAAGAGGGACAGCAGGCAGAGGAAGTTCCTCCCAGCTGGGGTCAGTTGCTATGCAGGGATCTGGGGTAAAAAAGAAAGAGCGGGATGCCATCAGCGTTCCTGAAGAAGAAAACGCTGATGGCATACAGAAAAGGATACAGAGCTGGGAGTAGAAGAGCTGGGTTTCTAAATGTCTATCTCCTCTGTCTGATGAGTGAATGCTGGCAAGTCTGTTCCTCGTTCCTGGACTCAGACATCCCCACCAGCCTCACTCTCATCTCTGACATTCTGTGGCATCAAGTATGAAATACCCAGGGAGCTTGTAGGTAGTCAGGACTCAGGCTGGGATTTACAGCGCAACCTTCTTTAAATGTCACTGTGCAATGCTTTCTTGTTTACAGGGAGATAGACAGCCACAAACAACCTAACAAGATTGCTGCTCTGCTCCTTCTCTGCACAGACCAAGCATCTCGTGGGCTGGAAATCAAGAGGTGCCTCAGGGAAAGGAAGCAGGAGCAGGCGGCACCATTTACCAGCTAGTCCCAGGCCTGGACTCTGGCAGGAGGCCATCATTCATGCCAAGGCTTCTGAAGAAAGAGGCTCTTGAGGTCAGGGCAGGGGACCTGGTTCTAATCTCTGCTTCTTCACTGGCTTTCTGTGTGACTTTGTGTAGCCCACTCACCTCTCTGGGCCTCTGTGGCCTTTATAAAGTAATGAAAATGGGTTGCAATCTGTAAAGGTTAAGGACTATTTATTCTGTTTAACTCTTTATTTTCAGCATCTGGAATAATGCCTGACACATAGGGATTTATTTATTTATTTATGTATTTATTTATTTATTGCTGTAGAGAGCAGGTGATTGCTGGAAGTGTGGAGAAAAAGGAAGGAAGCACCCCCCACCCCAGGGGGGGGGGGATGATCATGCTGCAATCCCTTTTTCTTCAGTCTCCTCTCCTCTTGCTCCATTTTGAGCACACATGCACATAAACATGGAATGTTTTTCAAGCCACTGGGTCCAGGACTCAGACCTCATAGTCAGCCATGTAGGATCCAGCTCCTTAACCATCATGCCTGACTGGCCTGACACATTGGTTTTTAGTCAGTGTTATTCGCTGAAAGAATGACCTGGAATCTGTAGCAATGAGTAGACCAGGGAATGGTTTTAAGCACAAAGGATGGCCAAATTCTGGTGGGTGCTTTGCATAAACCACTCTGGTTGCCGTGTGGAGGATGAGGTAAAGGGAAGACTAGAGTCAGGAAAGCTAGTAAGGAGGCTGTTGCAAAGAGAAGATCAGTGTGAAACCACAGACAAATGAGCTGAGTGCTGTGGAAAGTACAAGTTAGAGTTTTAAACCCTGCAGACTTTTGCACATATACACAGTATCTGATGCCATCTTTACAAAGGCCTGGTGATGGAGACAGTTCAGGCATTAATCCTGAACTTTTCCAGACAAGGAAATTAAGATCTGGAGAGGTGAAATGCCTTCTACAAGTGTGGAGCTAAAAAGTGGCAGATTCAGGACTCAAAATGGTGTGAGAAAACACTTCACATCATTTGTGATCTGGCAAATGTAAGTGAAAGCCACATTGAAATACTTGTAATAGAATGGCTAAGATGAAAAGGACTGATATACCAAATGTTGGTGAGGATGTGGAGGAACTGGAACTCATGCCTCTAGTGAATGGTGAAGGGATACAAATTTTGGAAAACAGCTTGGTTATTTCTTATAAAGTTAGATATCCATTTATCATATGACCAGGGAATTCCACTTCTATCCCCCCTCCCCAAAATTAAAAATATTGTGTTCACATGAAGTCTTTTTAATGAATGTTCATTGCTGCTTTATTTAAAAAAAAAAAAAAAGCCAAAGGACTACACACAACTCAAGTGTCTGCCAACAGGTATGTGGATAAACCAATTGTGGTATGACCATACAGTGGAATGCTACTTGGCAATAAAAAGGAGAGTGACTAAGCAAGCCAGGCAATAAGGAATAATCTCAGACAGAATCCTGAGCATAAGAGTCACTCACAAAAGGCTAAAAACGGTATCACTTGAGTCCATGTATATGGAGATCTAGGAAAATCAGATCTAACCTACAATGACAGAAAGCAGAGCTTGGTGCCAGAAGCAGAGATTGAATGCAAAGAAGGAAGGCGCATCTGGGGGTGAAAGAAATGATCTGAATCCTAATTGTGGAGGCTGCATAGGTGTTTTTATTGATCCCAGGTCATCAAACTATGCCTTTGAATGTGTGTGGTTTATATCCAAACATTCTAGAAGCTGATTTAAGAAAGCGATTGACTCCTTCTCTGGGGCATTCATGGCTCATCCTGGTTTCCTATAGTCTCAGAGCCAGGGAGATACACAAAGCCTGTGGCCACTCACCTAACCAGGGCCAGAGAGCCCTGACCTGCAGGCCTCTCACTATGGGTGAGGATTGCCAAGCCATGGAGGCACAGAGGCTATATGTGGCCATCTTCCTAAGTCCGTTCCCATTCATACTTCCACATCCAGTCATCTACCTTGGTGATGGGGCCTTGCAGGATGGAACAACTTTCATTGTCACCTGCTCAGTGACAGCAGTACTTTGGCTTCAGGCTTGGAGGAGGCCACTCATCACTGGAAATAACCTGGGGGTCCTAGGTGTAACTGGCCTTTGCTCCAGGAAGGTCTCAGACGTGCAGAGACAGGCACAGCTATCTCTATCAACCTCAGCTCCTAGGCGTTTGAGGCCAAAGCTTAAGAGTCGGCCTTGGGGTCTGTTCCCTTTGTAAAAGTGTGCCTTTAAGGCTGGCTTTGTGCCCCAAGGCATCAGCCTTTGGGGATTCTGGACACCATTCCCTTTCTCCTGTCTCCAGTAAAAGCCCCTGCAGTGACCAATGTTGCAGTTACCGACATTAACACTGAGTAGGGTTTGGTGTCTAGGAGAAAATGTTCTGTACTTAATGGGAAGGAACATTCTAGAAAGAAGGAAGAGAGGCCAGAGTATCTGCTGGTGGGGTGTGAGATCACTGCAGGTAGAAAAGCTTGGATGTGAGCCAGCACAATGGTCCAAAGTGAGACCAGTGTGTATTGATAGGCTGTCTGAGTCGCACAGTTCATCTGATTAAAACTCCATTCTACTTCCAGTGCTTGGGCCTGAAGGATGTAGATCTCTCCTCCTCTGGGGTCCCTGGACTGTCCCCCAGCCCTCTTGTCTACATTGCTGTGCTCTCTCCTACCTCCATGGTTTGCTCACGCTGTCCCTTCCACCTGGAACGCCCTTCCTTTACTTCTCTAAGCAGCACATTCTAATTTGCATTCTAGTCTCCACTCCTCCCAGAAGAATTCTTTGTTCCCTCCTCTGTGCTCAGAGAACACTTGGCTTGTTCTGCCATTTATTTCTGGGCTTGTTTTCATGACCACCTCCTTTCACAAGGGCAGAGCCTGTGTCTTTTTAAGCTTCTATCCTGAGCGCTTGTGCCCAGTGCAGACAGGAGACCCAGGGAACACTCGTTGAGAAGATGAGTGCCCTCCATGTGTACTTGGGCAGCTCCAAGGGTTCTGGATGCAGGACATCCAGGCCCTGTGTGCATACGGGCAGCTGAACTCTAGATCTGGGGCAGGACCCTGGGGCTTGGTCCAATAAGCCAGACTGGGCAGCCGAAAAGGGGCAGCCTTGGAAGCAGGAACCCGCCCTGCTAAGCCTGTGATATTTACCAGACTGACAGTTTCCCAGCCAGAGCAGCCTGGAGACAGAGAAGAGCTGGAGAAAGTGGGTCATCTCCACTCTTATTCCAGGCACCAGGGAGAGCCCTGGGGTTTAGCTGTGGCAGTGACGGAGACTGATCCTGTCATTTGCTTGCATCCGAATGAAAGGGATTAGTGACTGCACCAATATACTAATTTTCTGTGCAGCACAGGGCAAGGAGAGCCAGTTGAGATTTTAAAACTCTGTGTGTGTGTGTGTGTGTGTGTGTGTGTGTGTGTGTGTGTGTGCGTGCGCGCGCGCGTGTGTGTGTGTGTGTGTGTGTACTTTAGATGCACAGTAGCTATGCTCATCATCACGTGTGCAATGCTCAAGTGCAGATCCCCACACATATCTGATGGGATGGAGAAAAGGCATGATTAAGCTTTACAGCATCTACTGGGAACTTCCCTGAGCCTTAGTTTTCTTGTGTGGGATGCAGACACAGTGACTGTCCCCGCAGGGCAGCTGTACAGACCCGAGTGGCAGTGAAAGGGGCCTCTCACAGGTATGAGAAGTGTTGTTCAGAAGTGACTTCCGCTTATGTGATTGGATTTCCCAGCCCTTCCTGGGCACGGATGACAATCGGGTCACCTCCTAACCCTCAAGATCTCCTTGCAGGCCACATGCCTCTGACTCCCAAAGGGAGCCAGGAGAGGTGCTACAGCTACAGGGGACAGAGGCCCATTGCAGAACCATGAACCCAGGAGGGGCTGACCCTGTTCGCCCCTCACATACTCTGCAACTCTGGGTGACCATCTTCCCCCATTTTCCCCTCAGTTTCCCTTCTTGCACAATGATAGCTTAGGCTGTCTTGGAGCCCTTCCAGAGCAGGGAGGGAGAGACAGCAGTAGGTGCACGGCTGGGCAAGGCTGGGCATGGCGGGGTGTTCTCAGTGGACAGGGCAATGGCCCCAAAGCGGGGTAAAGTCCAATTGCCAAAGGCGTCAGTTATTTCATCCTTCACCAATATTTTGTCCCTTGGCCTCACAGTGCTGCCCTCTCTCCCCAATTACGGAGCAAGTCATGTTAAAATAAGGTTTTCCTCTTAACTTAGAAACTAAGCCCCATTGTGTGGTCCATGACAACCTCCCGTATGAATGAGACTAGCTCTAATGAGGCCCTTTCCCAGCACCGAAGCCAAGTAGGTGCCCTTCCCCCTTCTGCTTGGCAGACAGCAGTGTGGACTGGGCCTCTTTCCTCGTTTCTCTTGCTCCGAGGCAGGCAGGGAGACAGGGCAAGGATCTCTTCCTCCACTTCACAGATGGATGAGGGCTCCCTGCACAGTCCCTTGGCTCCCACCTTTAAGGGGTGCCAGTAGGCTCTGCCTTAGGAGACTCCTACTGCACTATGCACCTTTGAGCCCCTTGCCCAGTCTCACCCCTGCTGCATGCCCTCGCTCGTCTACGGCAGGCCAGAGCAAATGTCCGTTGCTCCTCAGGCACACACTCCAGCGTATCCCCCTTCCTTCTTGACCTAGAAAACTCTGAGTCCCTCTAGGCTCGACTCCAACTTTGCCTCTGCGGCATGTAGAAGCTGCCCCTCTTGTTACCCTGGCCCTAACCTTTGGATACCCCTAGGCTCCGGGGTGCATCTGATCGTGTGGGAGCTCATTTAAGCCTTTCCTGCCCAGGGGAAGGGAGCTCTACAAGCAGGTCTGTGCCTCAGGCCTCCTCACATCCCATCGTCTCCCAAGCCCTGCACCTAGGAAAAGGTCCAGAGGCCATTTGGATGCCTGTGGTGTCAGTAAGACCGAGGACCCTCCTGCTTCCCTTGCCCTGGAAGCACCAGAGTCCTAGCTTCATTCTGGGCATGTCAGAATGGTCCATAGGCTTAGAGGCTGAGTCCACTCCTGGAATCCTGACTCAACTGTCCTAAGGCTGTCTTAAAAGGGATGGGGTAGTCGGTTACAACACAACACTAGAGACTGGGTAGTTTGTAAACAGCAGAATTCGCTGCTCACAGTCACAGAGGCTGGAAGTCCAGGATCAAGGTGCCAGCGGATTTGGTCTGGTAAGGGTCCACTCCCTAGTCCAGAGATGGCACCTCCTGTGTGTCCTCACATGGCAGGAGGGGCCTTGTGATAGGGGCACTATCCCATTCTTGAAGGCCCTGCCCTCATGGCCTAATCCCCTCCTAAAAGACCCACCTCTTGGTGCTATTGCACTAGGGATTTGTGGTGGGGTGGCATAGTCGGTCCATAGCAGGATCCCAGCTCAGCGATGTCTGAATTCTCTGAGGTCCACCTCCCAGCCTCTTCCCCCATCTTTTACTCCAGAGACAGGCATGGAGAGAGGCCAGGAAATAGAGTGAGGAAGACAAAAATGTTAAAAGAGAGATAGAATGAGACAGAGATGCAGAGAGACAGAGAAAAGGAATAGAATAAAACAAGAGAAAATAGAGGCAGAAAAGCAAAGAGAGCCATTCGGAGGGAGGAGGAAGGGGAAAACAAGCTGGCGACGACAGGCTGGGCCGGGCAGTCTCGCAGCTGCAGAGGGGAGCCTGCCAGGCTGGCAGCGGGTGTCTGCCTCCTGTGTGGGGCTCTAGCACGAGGCAGCGGCAGCTGGGCTGTGTGCTTGGCTCTCTCTGCTGAGCCCCAGCCTCTGTGCCTGACCTTCGCCCAGCTGCTCACACCTCCCTGCCCTCCTGCCTGCAGCTGCTGGGCCCCCTGCATGCTCTAAGACCCAGAGCCTAGGGAGCTGGGAGCAGAAGCTGCCCTCCTCAATTATCTCTGCCAGGGACAGAGGCAGCCCCATCATGTGCCACCAGCGGGGCCCATCCAGAATTGCATTCCATTTGGCTTGGGGATGAGACATGTGGTTTTTGTGACAGTGGATCTCCTTCCTAATTAGGGACTTACTGAGGAGTGTGTTGAAATCAACCGGCATTTCCTGAGCTCAACAAATAAGGAAAAACAGTACCTCCCATGAGAGCAGTCTTTTCCAGGATTGGTGAAGCCTCCCTTGATACTGTTTTTTGGAAGTACTTTCCATAACATCTGGGCCAGTGGGGGTCACCCCAGTAGACAGAGGGGCCCTGGGAGGGCCCGTACTTGTGCAGGCACAGTCAACCTGGAAGAAATGCAGCCAGCAGCTGGGTCCAGTTTGTAGGTGCTGAGCTCCACACTGCCCTCTGGACTTGGGGGCCAGCGCTAGCCTGGCTGACTGGCTGGGCGGCCACCCGTGGGTGGGCTGCAGGAGCGAGGTTGGCAGGGATCTGGCTGCATACAAGGTCAATGTCCTCTTTCTCCTGTTTTGTAGAGACCATAATAATAAATTTAGGGATGCAGCCCACATCATTTTTAAAGCAATGAAGGTCTTTTAATTTTTTTCCCTCGAAAGCCTGCTCATTCTTTGTGCTTTACTGCGTTTAACCGGGATCTGAGCCCAGAAGCTTGCTGGGTGGCTGGGGAAAGGCAGAGCCCAGGGACGTAAAACATGGTCAGAAATAATTGACATGTAATGAGATGGGGGAAACATTCCCCCAAATTCCTCTTGAGGCCAAAGCTAAGAGCCCCTTGGGCCCAAGTGGAGATGGAAGGGACTCTACAAAAGGTACAGGGAGGGGCTTTATGGGATGGGCTGGGAAGGAGAGGAAGGTGGGGTGTGTGGAGGAACCAGGGCTCAGGGGCATTTTGTGGACTATAAGGTTTGTGATGTGACCCCACACATGCTGAGGCAATGGCCTCAGCATAGTTGCCACACTTCCGACTTGCCAGCTGTGAGTGACGCTAGGAGCATCGGGTTGGTCCAGAGATATATGCATGATCTTCTGGGAGTGGGGGAAGTCAAGGACAGGAATCACAGGCTTTGGGGTTAAGTTCAAGAGTTCCTACATATTCAGGGTCAGAAGGCCCAGGCAGCCATCTGGATTACAGAGCTGTGGAAAATGAGGCCAGAATGCAAAGCCAGAGATAACTGGGAGTGTGCTGGGTAAAGAATCGGGTTTCAAGAGATCTTTCCAGGCTGTAGTGGGGCTAAGTGTGGAATGTTGAAATTTACTGGGCACAGGATGCTTCTGGTCAAGATGGCTGATGAGGCCAATACAAGATCATCCCTCCTTTTCGATTACTAGATCTTCGATGAAAAAGGAGAAAGCAAAGATGGAGAGGGAGGAGGAGAGAGAAGTGAAGCCATACAGGCAATGGAGTACTGGAACAGATATGTATTTTAGGAGCTGGGTGGAGATAGGAGTTGAGAAGGTCTTGGGCACTGAGCTGGGCTCCCTGGGAAGAATTAGAAACCAGGAAGGAGTTACATCATTCACAATTGAAAGCCAAAAGCTCCCAGCCTGTGGGAGATGGAACGATGGCACCAATTACTCACAGCTCTCTGCATCCACACCCTTGTCATGGTCTCATGGAGGGCAGAATATTTTTCCATGCCCTTTAACCTTGAGTTCAATTGTGCAACTTAGTTTGGCCAATGTACCAGAAAGATGGGAACAGCCTGCAGTGGGCTAAATCTGGAAGGATGCAATTTAATTGGACACTAGATCGATGGCTGGCAAGGCTGACCTATGATGGAGAGCACAGTGGGCCCATCCCAGCTTAGGACTCTGTCTCTGCCTACTTTCTTGAGTCTCTGCTGACATCTTGAAAGGTACATGCCCTGGCTGGCACACCGGTCCAAGGAAGAGGGGACATGGGCATCAGAGATAACCAAGCTACCCACAGACAGTATCCAGTCACCTCAGTTTTCCAAAACTGAGGGGTATTCTGGGATGTAGGACTTTCCATACTGAAACTGAGGAAGTTCTGGGCAAACCAGTACCAGCTGGCCACCCTACCCATGCATCTGCAAGGAAGAGCATGGCCACCAAGCCACCACAGCCTAGACCAACCAACACACAGTGTTCATTATTTCTTTTCTTTTCTTTTTTTTTTTTTTTACAGCGTTCATTATCATACTCTCAAATTCTGTGGTTGTTAGTTACACAGACATATTTTGACAGTAGCTGACACATATAAGAAGACTTCAAAAGTTCATGGAAAATGGAATTAAAATACACATTATTGGTCTGATTAAAAAATTCTGGGTGTAGATTTTTTTTTTTCATAATATACATTTTCTGTGAACTGTTTGAAGACCCTTCATCCATTGCCCATAAGCCTAGAGTCACTGTAAGAAATGAGCTACCTTGGGACCAGCAGATGGCGTAATGGTTACGTCACTGGACTCCCATGTAATCGGCTGTGGTTTGAGACCCAGGCCTGATGGCTTAAAACTCATGGTGGGGACATGTGCATGCATGTGTGCCCAAAGTCCCAAGAGGGGAATGGAGGAGAAAGAACTGTGGCATGGCCATCTCCCTTGCGGGGGGGGTGATTTCTCACTTTATGTCTCACTGTCTCTGTCTCTCCAGTGAGTGCATGCACCCTATAGCAAACATCTCTCTTTAAAAAAAAAAAAAATGAGCTGCCTACCCAGTGGAACCCAGAGCCTGACTGAGGAAAACACACACACACACACACACACACATACACACACACACACACACACACACACAAAGACAACCCACTTCCATTCCTTTGATGTGTTGATCCAGTACCTCTCCATCCTGACTGCATATTATTGATAGAGTCCCCTCAGGAACATAAAACAGAAAAATTGACCCCTCAGCTCTCCTAGAAACTCTGTTCAAGTCTTCTGGAATGAGGTCTTGGCACCAGAGTTTTCAAAAGCCCACCAGGTGATCTTAATGTGCAGGCAGGTCAAAAACTGATGGAATAAGGAACAGATGAGACGTTGGACTGAAGGGACAAGGATGTTCAGTTTGGCTAATGGAATTGTCGATACCCAAGCTAGCACATGGCCACCCCTCCCCACCCCAATGCAGTGTGAAAACAACTCCTGAGAAAACCTCAGGATCTGAGTGGGCCCAGGATCCTTCTGTTATCAGGTCCTGAGGCTCTGGCGAATGTTTAGGGGGAGAGAGATGAGAGACCTGCACACCTGGGATAGAGATGAAGCTTCCACTCCGAAAGCTATGCGGACAGTGTGAGGTGTCTAGGCCAGCAGTTTCCACGCTTAAAGTGTCCAGGAAGTACCTGGGATTTTGTTACAATGCAGATTCAGATTCAGGAGGCCTGGGGAGGATTGACGCTCTGCATGTCCACACCACCCCCTGACATCTGTGCTGCTGGAGATGCAAGAACGGAGGGGAGGGGAGAGGACACTGTTTCATGAGGACAGCTGACAGCCTTGGCTGTGTGTACCAGAGAGGAGACTCACAAGGGGCCTCCTCTTTTAGAAGGGTCATCAAACAGTAGAGAGGTTCAGCCTCAAGGGCACAATTGGAGCAGAGAGAGGACATCTCATTCAGATTTTGAGATGAAGTCCAGGACCAAAACAAACAAACCCTCCCATTCCTTAATTGATGTGTTAAGCCAGTGGCCCTCCATCTGGTCCCATGGGTAGCAGTGCCTGCCCATCACAGCGGGCTGTAGCCAGGGACTTGACAGCCACTTGGTGAGAGCATTATGGGGAGGCACCCGGGCGGCCATCTGCTCATAGCCTTCAAGGCTTTCTGCTTCAGAGTCTTTGATTCTTGGGTTCTTCTGTCTCTTGCACTAGAATTAGAGCCTGGGGCTGGAGGTTGGACAGAGGACCCACTGGGACATAGGCTGAGGATGGAGTCTCCCTCCTGGGCACAGGGAAAGCTCATGCTCTGTGGATGGACCCTGGGTTTTCTCTTTAGCTAGGAGGAGCCTGTGGTCCTTTGAGAATGGACATCATGTCCCTGATCAGTGGGAGCTACCTCCGTGGCTAAACTGTGGCTAAGCAGCTCTTGGATTCCAGAAAAATCCACTTTGATGACATCTGCACTCAGTGCTTATATTCACAGCA
>NW_006159929.1:2341653-2343457 GCF_000334495.1 Tupaia belangeri chinensis
GCTGTCACTGCCCCACTGTGCCTCTGGGCAAGTCCTACCCTTCTTTGGTCAGCCCTCAGTTCTCTATGCAGTGGAATTGGGGTGAATGATGCCTTCAGCTCTGACAGTCTACATACAACTCATGGAAAATTCTGTCTGTTTTAGCTTCGAGACCCCATGAGAAGAATGAACATGAAAGGTGTTTGAGACAGTGGTGCTGGGGATGGCAGGCAGGCTACCGCTGCAGCTGCCTATGCTGGGCCCCTCTGCCACCTGGGGCTTTGAGTTAACCAAGATCTTCGGCCCCCAGGGGCAGGTCCATCTGGAGCTCCAAACTGCACTCTCTTTACTTAGCTTCTCCTGCCACCCCTTAACCTGATCCAGACCAAGCCTGCTCAGACCTCAACAATGAGGGACACTGGGGAGGGGAGGCAGTGTGGGAAGGGGTGGCTGAGGATGCAGCCCACTGGTGGGGAGGGAGCAGGAGAAGGCTGGCACAGGGTATCCAAGCCCTATGCTGAGTACAGACTGAAACCCAAAGACCTGGTGATGATTTAGGGGGAAGCTGGGTGGTGTATTTTTCAGGATGCACTGAGTTATACTGAGATACCAGTCCCAGTTGCTTAACACAATAAAGGTGTATTTCTGTCTCACACATCAGACTACAGGGACTGGTGGAGGCCCTGCTCCATAAGCTCTCTCAGAGACCCAGGCTGGTGAAGTCCCCATCACCTGGTGATGCCCCATCACACTAGGTGGCTTCACGTGTCACCATGGAATGGGGTCAGGAGTGGGGAGACTGTGTCAAAAGCATGCCTGTTCTTATATGGTTACACTAGACGTGACACAGGTCATCACCAGGGCCATTGTTACTGACCACAAAGGACAGGGATGTCGTTTATGAACCTCCAAAAAAGAGGAGAACAGGTCAAGTGTCACAGACGGATGCCCACAAGACGGCTATGTATGGAGCCTTCCTATTGCTAGGTAGTGTGCTGGGTGCTCTCGTTCACTTCTCGGCTCAGGACTAAGGTTATTAGACCCATTTCCCAGACAGATACACTAAGACTCAGAGAAGAAAAGTGATTTCCTGACGCCACGTAGCCAGGCTGTGCCAGGTGTGACTTGAACTCCACTCTTCCTCTCTCCATTCAGTTCAAGCCGGCATTGTCCAATATTAAAGTGCCATTCAGATAGGGGATGTGCTGGTTTCTGACAGTTGGTGATGGTCCCTGGGCTTACAATAGTGGGCGTCAGAAACATAGTCACTCATTCAGGTGGGCTTCGAGGTGATGCTTTTGAACCCCATCCCTCTCCCCCAGACAGGTAGAATTCAAGGAATTCTCTCTTCGAAGTACTATACGGGAAAGAAGCCCCACCTTCCTGGCAGGGTTGGTGCAGGGTGGGTAAGTCAGACCTGGAAGTCGCCTTGTTGTGCTGAGCTGTGAAGGCAATGTCCAGGCAGCACCCACATGCACCCCTGGGCAGAGCTGTGGGTGTGTTTCTATCCTTGCTCATGGTGGGCCGATGGGTCCTGCTGGGAATTCAGGCTGGGAGGGGCTGGCGATGGCACAGCAACAAGAAAGCTCAGGTCAGGGAACCAGCAGTTAGTGTAATGGCTATGTCGCTGGACTCCCACGTAGTCGACCGCGGTTCGTGTCCCGGACCCGGTGGCTTAAAACTCACGCCGGGCGCGTGTGCGTGCGTGCCCAAGATCCCGAGAGGAGAATGGAGGAGAAGGGATTGCGGCGTGACCATCCCCCCTGGGGGGTGATTTCTCGCTTTCTGTCTCTATGTCTCTCTCTGTCTGGCGAGCGCACGCGCC
>NW_006159929.1:2343554-2355306 GCF_000334495.1 Tupaia belangeri chinensis
ACTCCAAAAAGAAAACTCAGGTCAGAGAATCCTGGATCAGTGGGCAGGGCTCTATCTATGGCCCCTTCCCCTGCACATCACTTGGTGGGCATTGCTGCTTCCACGGGGACTCTGCAGCTCCCTCTACCTGGGCCAGCCCTTTTGGAGTTCCACAGCTGGGCCTGATGAACAAACAAGAAGAGACCAGCTTCTGCATTTCAGATCATTCCTATCAAAATCCAAGGAGCTGTGGGAAAATGAATACCATGGAAGCCCAGGCAGAAACAGAGAAAACTGTGCCTTTTATGGCCAAAGCTGTTAAAAGTCCACTTAGGAACACAAAGACCGGCTGCAACTTGCATTTCTGCCAGGGTTTCTGGGCCTTCCCTTTGCTATTGGCCAGGCACCTGTGCCTTCTTGACTTCACCACGTTTAAGGGGGCCCTGACAACTTTATGCTTGCAGTTTGGCGGGCACCCATCTGTACAGATCTCCAAGTACATTGGGGTCATTTCCAAGGACCAGCCATATTTCATGGCCTGCTTGGACTTTGCCGAATTGGAAACTGCCGACTGTAGAGGACCCATTAAAAACAAATGTTCTGTATTTTCAGCCTCTCTCACCTGCTAAGAGGTTTCCTTGATGGCGCTGGCCCAGAAAACCATGGCAGATGAAGATTAGATTAGAATAAATTGATTTAGAAGTGACATGAGGCTCCTCGGGAGAGGCTTAAATATTTCATACATGTGTATGACATAGATTTCAGCCGGGCCCTGCAGGAGAGGGAGGGAAATGGAAATCTTATACCCAGAATTACCGCAGCCTTGGTGTATGGTAGATAGAAGCAGGACTCGGGCTGTTGCAAAACCCTGTCTGCCTCAGCTTCTTTAGCCTTGAAATGGGAACAAAAGATGTTTAGGACTAAGCTCTTTGAATTTTTTTTTGAAGTCCCCCAAGTTGGTATGCCTGAATTAGAGCTTCTTCCAGAATTCTCTGAAGTTCTGCACAGTGAATAGGAGAGGAGGGAAGGGTTGGAGGCCCAAAAAAATACAGAAGTAAACTGGGATTCACATACCAACTGCTCTGAGACACAAAATCTCCGAACCCCGGAAGTAACCAAGATAGAGCAATGGCTCTCTTTCTAGGGAAGGCTCTCTAGTATTCTTCCCTTCCTTCTGGCGATTCCAGCTCTTTTTCCAAGTGCTGATTTTCCTGGACACAAAGATTAGGGGATTTTTTTTTTCCCAGGGCCTATACCAACCCCTTCCAGGTCCACCACTGCCCCAGTAATCTCCCAGGGAAGTTACTTATCTGGGGAGAGCAGAATGATTTGCCTGGAGCTATTCCTTGGCCTCAATTTGTGTTGATGGCCCCAAGAGAAAGTGATATAAAGAGGAATTAGGAATCATCACTAGTCTCTAGAATAACTGGGTAGTATTTCTTCTGGGAGAAGATTAGGGCACTTCAACCTATACCCTGATAAATGTTTTCCAGGGCTGAGGCAGTGCTGAAAAGAGAGAGGGTTCCTATAGGCTGGGGAGCAAGGAAGTCTTTCAAGCAAAAAAGGAATTTGAGGACTAAAGCTCTGGTTTCAGTTGGACCTATGCATCTAATTCCCAGGGGAGGAGGCAGCTAGAGAAAAGAAGGACACGTTTCCTTACTGCCTTAGAGAAAATTCAACTCTGCAAACATGTCTTTCAGAGTGTGTGAGGTCTCTCTGGGAAATTTCATTCCTTCAAGGCAAAGAATTTTAATACAGTTTTTGAACGTCTGCCAAATGAATTAATCATAAGGGATAGAGGATCATCCTTGGGACAACTCATGGGGCTGCAGGCCTCTCTGGACCTTTCCAGAGACCTTGAGCTTGTGGATGGGTTGCCATAAGCAGGTCCTCATTACTGCTGCAGACTTGTCCCTTCACCAGTCCCTTCGTTCCAACCTCCCATGAGGTGTGAGTCAGGGGAACTGTCCTACCTAGGACAGGTGAGGCCAGCCCCACATTGAGAGGTGATGGGGCTAGCAGAATGAGATTTGCTTGTCTGAAAATGAAAACACGTGCTTGGGAGTTACTGTCCTGTGCAAGGGAGATGTTGGAGATGAGCAAGTCTTTCATGCAATGTGCCAGGCAGTCGTAGGCACTGGGGAAGCAGCACCAGACAAGATGGAGTGTTAATGTTCAGGATGAGGAAGAGCAGAGAGAACAAGAAACAAGCAAGCACACACACGTGAAACTAATCTCAAACATTCCCTAAGTGCTTGCAAGGGAAGTAAAACAGGGTAATGAGAGAGTGAGTGGGTGGGAGCATCATTCCTTGAATGGTCAGAGATACTCTTTGAAGGAGTGACTGGATAAAGGAGGGGCATAAGAAGATGCAGAAAGGCTAGAGGGGAGAACAATGTCCGTGTCTAGTGAGGACGCTGGTGACTTGGACCAGGAGGGTAACAATAAAGATAGAAAAAATGGACATATGGGGAACATTTTAGAAATAGACTGTCCAGTTTAGTTGACAGATCAGTGGGGTCTTAGTTTGTTATTGCTTTGCTAACAGAAATACCTGAGACTATTTATAAAGAAAATAGAGATTTAGTCATAAAACTCACAATTCTGGTGGCTGGAAAGTCCAAAGGCATCACAAAATGGCGGTAGGCAGAACTTTAAGCAGAGCAGAGTGTGGTCTGTATCTAGGCCGAGTTCTGTCTGCCATTCTGATCTCATTCCCTCTTCTTACACACCCAATAGAATGCAGTCATGGAGGCCCGACCCTGATGACATTTTATCACACCTAAATCCCACCCTGGAACACCATGAAGGAATTAAGTTTTCACTTAATGCCTTTACAATACAATCAATACAATCAAATCCCAACACGTAAATCTTGGGGACATCCAATCACCACCAATGACCACCAAATTCTGAAACATGAAACTTTGAAGATATATCATGATCTAAACCGTAACTGGTGGGTACTAAGAAGGACAAAGTGGAAGGTTTCATAGAGCAATAACGTTTCAATGAGTAGATTGAATTTTTGTATTTATTCTCTATCTTTTCCATCAATGACTTGCAATTTCTTACAAAACAAAACAAAATAGAACAAAAACACACAACAATAAAATCAAATATTCTATGTCAAGAATCAGAACCAAAAGAAAGAAGCATACAAATAGCCTTATCCTGGGAGCTAACAGAGTTATCATAGTTGAGTTTCAAATTTGACTCCGGATTTCTTAACAGGTAGGGGAAGGGGAAGAATAGATAGTCCAGATAATATAGGTGGCTTTTAGAGAAAAAACAAACAAACAAACAAACCCCCCCACACACATACACACAAACAAACAAACAAAAAACCCCAAAAAACAAAGCATACCATTTTCTGAAAGGAAAGCAAACAATCTCTCAGCACGGGACACTACACAGTTTTCCCCCAGCTTCTTGGTCAGAAAATCAGAACCTGACATGGACAAAACCACCACTGCCTGCTGGGATTCCGTGTTGTGCCTGCCTGTGGGCAGGCAGCTCTACTTTTTACAAAAGCCTCTGCTTGCTGTGCAATACAGGCCATCTTCAACATGCCTATGGCACCCACACCAAGGAATTCTACTGGCTTTTTTTTGGTTTGTTTTTTCTTGGTTGAAAGCACAAGCATACCACAAAAATGTAGTGAAGTAGAGGAGGCATTCTGGGAGCCTTCTCGTGGGTCATAGGAGATCGAATATTACATGTGCTTAGAAACCAGAGGGAGACACATAACAAAATAAAGGAGAGAAAAAGTGTCAGTACTGGGGAATAGAAATCACGTTGGGCATATCAAAAATCATGTGCACTTTTCTTACATTTGCTTTAGATGCTCTATATGTGAAGTTTATTTTTTCTGATTTATAAAATTAGTATTCACATACACATCAGACACGGAATTGAAAAATACTGTGAACAGTAGGTAAGATAAAAATCTCTCCCTCAGAGATAACCATGTCAATGCATTTCCTATTAATCTCATGCACATGCGTGTACACACACACATTTGATGATGAATTTATGCTGTCATTTTGGATGTACATTTTTCATATTTTAATGTTTCTGAAATCATGATGCTTTTTTCTAGTTGATTTAATGTTTCCTTTTTTCTGAAATATTATTAAATCAATGTTGCACATTAAAATCGATGCCATCAGAGAAGAGGAACTGTGGTATAGAGCCACAATATTAGGGTTCCTTAGGCATATATAATTTGGTTTTCTGTTACTTCCACTTTACATTATATCATCAATACTGTCACGTGCCTTGAAATACTCTCTGAAAATATTATGTTACTGTCTATGTAATATTCCATCACAAGGATGTCCCAAAATGGATTTAATCCTTTCTTTATTGAAAAACATGATTCTTCAATCACATACCACTGAGAGAAGCTTCTTACAAATAATTTGCAGTGAAACTATCCAGCTTCATGTTACCTCTGAAAAAAAGAGTTTCCATATGTCCAGGTAGCATTTTCTGCAGCAGTGGACTGATAGTCCTGAGGTCCCTGTTCTCATTACTTCCGTAGTTTGAGCTGTGGTTTAGGGCATGTTGTTCAATCTCGCTGGACATAGGTTTTTTTTTTTCCTGTTTAAGATGATAAGGCTTTCTAGATTTCTTTTCATTTGAAGAATGCTGATAGCTAAGCCTTTGTTTCTTAGCCAGACCACAGTAAGGAGGGGACTGACGTTTGAGTTGTGTCATTGCAAGGAATTAGTGGATCTATGACCACATGCGCAAATCTGATCCAGGGATCCTGTGTTCGCAACATGAAGAGGTTGTCACCATCCTGGCAATCGGATCCTATCCTCTTCTCAGAAAATTCACGAGGTGTGACACATCTCTGTGGGCACAGCTGCTAATTCTACACCTTTATCCCTACATGTGGGTTGGCATTTTAGACCATAGGGAACGTCTTGGTCAGAAAATCAGAGCTTGACATGGACAAAACAACCACTGCCTGCTGGGATTCCAGGTTGTGCCTTGTTAGAACTACGGGCAGGTTGCCAACCCCAGTGGGATTTTCATCTCAGAACTGGAGGATGTTGGAGGTGAAAGGGATTTGGAGGTCAGAGATGTTATATTACTTAACTTTCTGCTTTGTATAAAATAAGCACTCTTCAAATATTTGTTGAATGATGAATGGCTAACAATGTTGAATGTGGCTGCCAAGAAAAGGCCCATGGAAATCCAAGAACTTTGATGCTGAGGAAGAATGTGATCTGCGCAGGTCTGCTTGCCTTGAATGTTCTGTCATTCTATGAATTGCTTATAAGAGGAGGGAGAAAGGAAGCAGAGTCACCCTCAGCCCTTGCCACCTGGTGCTGGATGATCTTGGAAAAGTCAGTTAACCCCCCAGGGACTCATCCATTCATTCAACAAATACATTCACTCAGCAGCATGATGTATTGAGTGCCCCTTGAACCAGGCACAGTTCTGGGTTGTGGGGTCACCAGACAACAAAGATTGCTGTCTTGTTGTGTAAGAAAAAGAGGGGAATTAAGGATGACCTCGATTCTTCACCTAAAAATCAGGACTGTGGGTAAACTCAAGGTCTCCTGGGAAGATGTAAAATCAGGGCAGGTCCTCTGGAAACATAGGGGTGGCACGATCTTTCCTTCCCTCCTACTTCCCCAAATGTCATTCTCTATTACAAATCACTGAGTACACATTCATGAGCTGTCGGTAGCCCCTTCAAGGGTGGCTCTATTCTCTTGGCTTTTATTTGTGTATTAAAAATAATAATAATGTTTCAGTAGCTTCTGATTTTATTTCCTTGAATTTTGGGGGGCGATCCCAAAGGAAGGCATCTGTTGGAGGCACATGGCAGTTTGGGGGTGGTGTAGAGGACTAGGATGCCATCTTCCATTTACTATGAGGTGACCCCCCGGCACATTCCTTCCCCATTTGTGACGAAGTCTTTCTGACCTGCAGGGACTGTGAGCTACGCTGGCTCTCAAGGGACCCACATTCAAGGATTGTAGAATCTTGGGTCAGTTATTTTCCTGATGTCAAATCCCTTTTATTTATGAAGTCTATAGGGAAGCTTCTCTCCTTCAGATGTGCAGAGAGTATTCTAGAAAGACTTTGCTCTTTCATCTACACCAAATAGCAAGAATAAAATTTAGTAGTACTAGTAGTAGTGGTAGTATTAGTAGTTGCAGCAGAGCTAACACCAACACATTAGCTTCACAAAGCACATTGCCATCCACGATCTCAATTGAACTCTACAAACATCTTTAGAGGTGGGAGAAATAGGGTTCCTTATGTCCATTTTGCAGGTGAGGAATTTTAGGCCTGAAAAGGTAAATGACATGTCTAAGGTTATGAGGTGTCAACCTCTAAATAAGAGACCCAGAAAAAGACTCTAAAAGAAAAATGATATTTATGCAGGACTAGACATTGCGATGTGGAATTTGCTCGCTATAGTAAACTGTGGCTCTATTCAGGGAGGTAAGGGAAGACAAGGGCTTTTAAAAGAAAAATAGGAAGGTTTATCTAAATTGTTTGGGGACAATTATCCTTGGCTACCAAGAGGAATAACAAGGGTGGCATCACTCTAAGGGGGGACAGGCGGTCTCTGGGCAGATGTCCTTGCAGAAGTAGTTCTCGGTCAGGTTGCAGTGGTCTTTGTGCAAGGTTGTGGTTCTGGCAGAGCCTGTGACAGTTCTTGCTATCAGGTATGCTTGTGTGAGAAAACACCCCCTTCCTGGCCTTCCTTGGCTGGGTTTAGGCAGGGTGTGACACAAGCTGATATAAGTGATTCCATTTTGATTCTGACAACCTTTACTGCAGATAGTAAATTGTAGAGCAAAGCCTCTAATCCCTGACTCTGGGCACCAGTTTAGGCCCCTCTCTGCTCACCTTGCAGCCGGGGTAGCTAACACATTGCAAAATATTAGGTCAGAGGGAACTGTGAGCAAGGCCGTGAGAGGAAGGAGGTGAAGGTTAGGGGGCAGAGAAGAGGGAATACTGGGTAGGTGGAGAGGGGGGCACAGAAAAGCCAGGGCTGCCGTACCAAGCACTCCTCTCATGCCCTTTATAACTGTCCTCTGCTGGACTTCTCTAAGACATTTGACATTACCTTTCATGATTACCAGGTGGACACGACAAGGAATGTGCCTAAATTCTGGTTAAATTAAGCAGATTGGTAACAGATTGTACCACTCCACTTGCTGTTTAATGGATCAGTAACAATGGAGAAGAAAGTGTCTAGCGTGTGCTGTTAACTCCCTCCTGGCATGTGAACGATGGCATAGGTGGTAGGCTGACTGATGTGCGTTCAACACTGACACTAAATTGGGAGAAATTGAGGCTGTTTTGGATTCAATTATTTAATGATGGGCCTGGTTCAACTAAGAATAAATGCCAGGTTCTGCATGGAGATTCCCCTAACCTGTAATTGCACAGAAAAGAAACTCTGTATATGAGTTTTCAGCATCATCTGTGGAAGAGGAAGAAGGAATTTGAGTTTAGTTTGTAGTATACAATGGGAGACTTGCACAAGTGTCAGAAAAGGCTAGTAGCTGCAAGGATTCTATTAAGAGAGGTGGATGTTCCATCAGAGGGATGTGATGTTCTTGTCCTAGTCTGCACATGGCATAGAAGTGAGATTACTGAGTTAAAGATCGTGGTTACTTGGGAGCCAAATGGTTGTGCAATGGTAAAATATAGCACTCTGTGAGGCAGATCCACATGGGAAGGTTACTGGTTCACATCCAGAGACCTCCCTGAGTACGTCAGGCATGTGTGTGCCTATGATCTGGGCTGGCTGAAGCTGGGCATGGATCATGGCTTCAGGATCCTATTGGGGGTGCTGTATCTCTCTCACTCAAAGATGAAATTAACTTAAAAAAAGATTATGGTTAAGTTTGTAATTCTCAGCATATATTACCAGATTGATTTCCAGCTGGTGTGTACCCGTTTTCCTGAGCCAGCAATAAACAAAGGGTGTTCCTTTCACTATATGCATAGCAGTATTAAGTATCATGCTTTTAAAGCCTATGTCTCAATGTGTCGTATTTTCATTTTCATTTAGTTATCAACAGCAAAGAATTTTCATTTTAAGTATATGGTCATTTGTGGTTCTTTTATGAATGATCAGTTCATGGTTTTACCCAGTTTTCTCTTGGGAGTTTCACCTTTTCCTTAATGATTTGGGTGAGTTCCTTATGTTACAGGTATGAACTCTTCTCTGTCACATTTGTTGTAAATATTATAAAGGGAAATATTTTGTGCAATTTCTCTTTCTCTCTTTGGATCCAGGTTACTATATGCTTCGGTCTCAACTTGCATGAAATGTCCCGTGAAATTCCTGGAGAGCCTTCCAGGCCATATGCTCACAGCTTTGGCGTTCACATGTCAGAAACGATGTGGCTCATTCTCCCCTGCCTTTGCCACCATATGCGTGTGCCCCTAATCCGATGGGCAGATCGGCAGCTGGGGGAGGATGTGCCCATGGCTGGCAGAGGGCTGTCTGGCAAATCTTGACACCCTGGAAGGGAGAAGATGGCAAAGGAGATGCACTTTCTAAGAATGTACCCCTTTGTTCTAAACTGGAGTTTTCTGAAGTTGGGGCATTTAAATGCACTTCTACATCAGGTTGAGATTCTATTTTCCACGTAGGAGTGTGGAGTAAGATGGAAGCGTTCTTGTGCTAGAGTTCTAGTTCAAGTGACAGTCTGTCACATACCTCTTGTGTCACTGTGGATAGCCATCTAGGCTGTTTTTATTCCATTTCTTTCTCTGGCCACTGTTCCTAGATACTAGTAGGGCTGTGCTCCCTGTGCTTGAATATTGCCCTTCCAGAGGAGGTTTAACGTCAACTCCCATTTTCCTCAGATGCCTGGAAGGTCAGGCTCAGTGCCCTAGCTGCCTTCGCTTCTGTTTATTTACCTCTATCTATCTCTCATCTATTTGGCTTAGATGTGCATGAGCTTGCCAGAGAGACAGAGAAGGAGAGGGGAAAGCATGCCCCACGGGAATGGTCTCCCTGCAGTCAATCCCTTCTCCTCCACCCCTTCCTCCTTCCAGTACTTTGGGTATGCATGCACACATGCCCGTTGTGTTTCTCAAACAGCTGGTCAGCACTCCAACTGTGTGGTCAACCATGAGGGTTCCAGCAGCCTTAACCACCAGGTCACAGAGCTGGTTCTGTTTATTTATTTTAAAAACTTTATTATTTATTTCTTCTGAGAGAGGAGAGAGAGAGAGAGGAGAGAGAGAGAGAGAGAATCTCCAACAGGGTCTTTACACTCCACTCCACCCCCAGCTTCAGACTCAGGTTATAAGTATACATGTGCCAGACACGCTCGGGGAGGTCTCCAGAATCTTCCTCTGTAGATACAGGTCAGCCTCACAGGGCTACTGCAACACAGTCTGCCACCACCACTCCCCTACACCCCTCAGCCAGCTTCTTGCCAGGGAAATGGTAATATTGATCATTTCAGCAAGTCCAGAGTTCATGGTGTGTCCAGGCAGGAAATGCCTCTCCTATACCCGCTATCTGCCTCTAACCAGCTCTCTAGATCAGGGTTTAGCTATGGGCTGAATTTAGCCACTGTTCAGTTTTGTAAATAAAATTATATTGGCACCCAACACTTATTTATGTAATGTCTCTGTGGCTGCTTTTGCCCTACAGTGGTAGAACTGAGTCGTTGCAAGAGAGACTGTACAGTCTGCCAAACCTAAAATATTTACTATCTGGCCCTTTCCAGAGAAGTTTGCTGAACTGTGCTCTATATTGATGGCCATGAAGTCTGGTGCAGGGCAAAGTGTTTACAGGGCCATGACAAAGTAGGAAAAACAAGGACCAGGAGTTAAACTTCCAGTAAAGCTATAGAGCTTGCTCTTCATGTTGACATTATATCTGAGCTTTTTGACCTATTAAAATATCTTGACATTGGGGCCGGGAGGTGATGTGGTGGTTAAGGATGCTGGACTACTGTATGACCGACTGCATTTAGAGTCCCAGACCAGGCAGCTTGCTTACTCACTTTCCCTCTCGCTCTCTCCCTCCCTCTCTGGTCTAATTAAAAATAAATAAATAAAATTAATTAAAATGATTTTTTTTTAAAAAAAAAAGAAATCTTGACATTGGATCCAGCAGGTGGCATAGTGGTTAAGGCTCTGGATTCTACATGGTCAACTGTGGTTCAAGTTCCAGACCCGGTGACTTGAAATTCATGCTAGGTACAGGTGCATGGCCAAAATCCCAAGAGGAGAATGGAAGACAAGGGAATGTGGCATGGCCATCCCCCACAAAGGAGGGGTGATTTCTCACTTTCTGTCTCTTTGGCAAATGCATTTGCCCTATAGCAAAAATCTTGGAACAAAACAAAACAAAACAAGAGAAAACAAAACAATACCCAGCACTTGACATTTATGATGGGGATGGTAGACTTAAAGTCTTTATTAAAAATTTTTTTTATGTCTTTACCAAATAAAAGCTGACCCATTCTATGTGGGTCCCCAATATTATTTGAAAATTTTTCCCATCCTTAACAGTCTCCAAATCAAAAACCATTAATATCTCACCTTGGATAATAGAAAGGCTTCCACAAAAACCCATCTCTTTCCTTTTCACTACTCATAGCCATATTTTTTCCCAACAACATCCTCATTTCCTTATTCATATGTACATTCATGCATTCACATATTTAGCTACTAAGAAAAGTATTTTCTTATCTTAATATGTAGTTATTTAGATAACTGGTAAAGACTACGTGTTAGATAAGAGGATCTCAAACTTTCTGATCTCAGGATCCATTTCACTTTTAACAATTACTAAGGAGCCCAAAGTGCTTTTTGTTACATAGATTATATCTGTAACATGAAAAATTACTACTGGGAACCAGCAGTTAGCGTAATGGCTATGTCACTGGACTCCCATGTGGTCGACTGCAGTTCGCGTCCCGGACCCGGTGGCTTAAAACTCACGCCGGGTGCGTGTGCGTGCATGCCCAAGATCCCGGGAGGAGAATGGAGGAGAAGGGATTGTGGCGTGACCATCCCCCCGGGGGGTGATTTCTCACTTTCTGTCTCTATGTCTCTCTCTGGCGAGCGCACACGCCCTATAGCAAAAAACCTCTCCAAAAAAAAAAAATTAATACTGAAAGTGTTAAAATATTTATTCAATAATGCATTTAATAATAACAATAGAACTACTATATGTCAGTACTAATAACTTTTATCCAAAATAACTATTTTCCAAAATATAAAAAAATTAATGACATGGACAATATTGACACTTTTGCAAATCTCTTTATTGTCTGGCTTAATAGAAGACAGGTGAATTTTTATATTTATTTCTGCTTTTGGTCTATTGCAAAATGTTACTTTGGTTGAAATTTGTGAAGAAAATTCTGCCTCACTCTGATTTGTAGTTAAAAGAGAAGGATGGTACTTGGTCATATCATTGTTGGTATTCTCCTTTGATACTACATCAAAACTCAGCAAGCGGTAGTTTCTTAATGTTTAGTTGTACTATGGATTCTGAAGCCCTATCAGTGAACTTCTAGTTCCTAATTACATTAAACTCTATTGATCTGTCTTTCTCTTTAAGTAGATCTTTCTTTTACTCATGCAGAAGTATCATGCACTGGTCATTTGGAAAATATTGGTTCATTAGCCACACAGACTTATAGAAATGCTGACCCATTTAATTATACAACATTAACTGGGAATGCCCCAAATCTGAAAGGGCTTGCCAGTAATGTTTACTCATTCTGGAGAATGCACCCAGAGTCCACTGGGG
>NW_006159929.1:2355337-2379134 GCF_000334495.1 Tupaia belangeri chinensis
TACTTACCCATGGAGGACAGGATGCTCCGCCGATAGGTAGAGAATGGTCCATGCTGCCACTGAGCGCAGGCTCAAGTTATATATGTTAAGATCAAAGAGCGCATACATCACCTGTAAGATCCTCACAGACTCCCTGTCTCCAAGGCCGGGATCTGGTTTCTACATACATTGTTTGAAGATTACAATAGAAGGTCAGGTTATCGATGAGCAGAATCACCAGAGGATTGTACATTAATTTAGGGCCTCTGATCTTGGGATGCTGATGTGGGAGAGGGACATCTATTTCCGGAACAGCCCCGGACACAAGCCAGTTCCATGAGGTAAGGGAACAGTCACGAGATGTTTATGAGGCCCAGCTGGACAACGTAGCTGGGTCTCGGGGAAATAGAATGAAGAACTCAATGAATGGAGACGACCTGCAAACATCAAGAAAATTACATTAATTTGTAGCACCACTGATCTCATTAGAAAATCCTTTAAATATTGGGAAACACTCACTTATTATGGCAGATGTAAGTTGTTCCAAACCCTAAGTTTCTTTCTAATTCGATTTTTTTTTTCAAGGTTTTTGCCATAGGGTGTGTGGGCTTGCCAGAGAGAGACAAAGAGAAGAAAAACAAGAAATTGTCCTCGTCCCCGGGGTAATGGCTATGCCTCCATTCTCCTCTTGGGACTTTGGGCACATACACACGTGCTCAGCGTGATTCTCAAGCTGTCGGGTTCAGGGCTTGAACTGTGGTCAATCATGTAGGAGTCTTTAACCACCATACCTCCTGCTGGCCTGTCTTTTGAACTCTTAAATTTTAGCTTTGATGGGGCTAACCTTGTCACCTGGTGGCCAGATCCCACATGGTCAACAGTACAGTTTGAATCCTGGCCCAACAGCTTGAAAAACACTTCAGGGGCATGTGCATGAATGTTCAAAATCCAAGAAGATAAGAGGATGAAGATGAAGAAGGAGGGTTCACAGAGTGACCATGCCCCACTGGGGGTTGCTTATTCCCTCTCCTTCTCCCTCCTTGTCTTTCTGTCTCTCTCTGATTAGCATGGAAGCCCTCTCACAAAAATAAACAAATGAATGAATGAATTCATTTATTCATCTGAAGGCACGAGATGCGTGTGCTCCCATGACCCTGACTGGCTGGGAAGCTGGGGGAAGTATGACAAGAGCTTGTCAAGGTACCTGTTTATGTTGATCTGTCTGTCTCTTTCTTGTGAAAGAAATAAATAAAATGAAACTTAAAAAAAAACTTAAAAAAAAAAGGATATATACTTAAGGGTTGCAATCTAATTAAATTGATCATTTGTTTTGCCTCATCAAGGATATTCTTAAGTACATTCTTTTGCAAGTGTGAATGCCTCAGAATACAATCCCATTTGGACCACTGCCACAATCCCTGCTAAAGTACCAGCATTTGTATACCCACTCTTTCGCATCATCAGTGCAAATAACACCACCATCCTAGGCAGCAGCAAGATACCTCTTAGTAGTATCAGGAAAAGAATTTGACCTTGTGCACCTCTTGAAAGATTTTGGGGATCCCAGGAGTTCATAGACCACTCTTTAGAAGTGCGTAGATAAATGAGATGCAATCTCTGACAAGTTATTCACCATCCCATAGTGGAGGTTACCACTTGATGGCTAAAATCTAATTTGAATTGGAACAAATACTATAAGACATACATTTTTTTTTACTGCGGTAGTATACAGATGGCATAAAATTTACCATTATGACCACTTCTGAATGTACAATTCTGTGGCATTTAGTACATTTTCATAGCTGTGCAATCATCACCATTGTCTGTCTCCAGAAGTTTTCTGATCTTCCCAAACTGAAACTCTGAACCCGTTAAACGCTAACTTCCGATTTCTGCTCTCCCCCCAGTCACTGGTAAGTATGAGTCTACTCTTTGTCTCTATGGATTTTGACTTCTCTAGGTACCTCACACAAGTGGAAGCATGTGATAGATGGCCTTTGGGGATAGGCTTATTTCACTTAGCATAATGTCTTTCAAGTTCACCCAAGTCGTAGCATGTGTCAGAATTTCCTTTCGAGGTTGAATAATAGCCCATTGAACAGATGTCCCATAGTTTATCCGTCTAGTCACTGATGCATATTTGGGTTGTCCCCATCTTTTAGCTATAGTGAAATAAGATGTTTGTTTTTGTAGAGCCTGGCCTAGCTTTTATGATCAGTTCCTGATGATTCTTTCTTCCCTTGGCATTGAGCCACTGGGTGCCTCCAGGCAGGATCTCCCCATCCTTAGCTTAGGTGGGCTCATGGTCATCAAGGATACTAGTCTTTCTAAAACCTACAGCTCGGCCCTGACCCCCCCTCACCTCGCACCGTGTGTCCTCATGGTGCAGCCCGAGTACTATCCATCCCAGAGTAGACTCAGCAAACAGCTGCTCTCCGTTCATTTCATTTCGACAAGTCTTTATTGATCGCGCATTATTTGCTCATCAAACAGATCTGCCGTCTCAAACACTTACAGTCCTGGAGTTGGCTGCTCGTCTACCTGTTAAATCTGTATTTGCACACGTTGGACTTGCCAGTTCAGCTCAATAAAGACGAAAAGGCCTGCGCGTCGGACGTAGGTGCCTGGGGGAGAGTTTCTGAAACGCAGGGATTTCGTTAGACTGTCTGTGTGCTGCCTTACCTACCAAAGTCTCCCCGAACCATATTTATCAATCATGTAGATATTCTATGACAAGGTTTACCATTTCACTCAGCATTTTGGCTGTGATGGGGTGGCATCCAATAAACCGAGTGCTAATTGCGAAATGGGTAAATTGAAATTTCGGCGAGGAGAATCGTGTGTTTTGTGAAACATTCAGCAAAAGAAACTGTGCTGTGTCTGTCCTGCCGTATTCCTCACCGAGGCTTCAGGAAAGAAACTTAGAACTGGCATTTATCTTTTCGTTTTGAGACAATCCTGGAGTTGGTGTCATTCCTCAGCACTTCCTGCTCTACAGACATGCCCGTCTGGTTGAAGAGTCTCTCCTGTTTTCATGGTGGAGACCAAGCTCATGAGACCCCCTAGTAATGGTGAAGCTAGAATAGCTGCCTCATGTTCCACTGTATGCGAAGTCCTTCTAGGGCAGTTATTGTATACCAGCCTCACAATACGCTAGCTGTGAATGATACGCTATTTGTAAATCATTCAGGATAGTGCGTGGCTTTGAGGAGAAATTCTTTGAATGTTGGTTTGGAGGAAGGCATAATCATCCCATTTACAGATGGAGCTCAGAGAGGTTGGGTCAGTTACTCAAAGCCAAACAGATTTTAAAGAGTTGTTTCCTGCAATGTAAATTCATCTCTTGGGATACCACATTGAATGTTGTTTTCTTTTTTTCTCTTTTGGCATAGACAATAGATACATAATCATAGCTATCCTGGGGCCTAGTGGGATAGCAAAATAATTGATGAATCAATTGTTTTTCTGCTCCTGTTTTAAGGGGTCAAGGGTGGAAGAGGGATAGGGAGGGCGAGTAAAAATGAATCAAGAATTTTCTAGATATGTGCTGGTCACGCATTATGTGATTTAATGAGTAGAACTAACCATGGATGAATACTATCTCACTGTTTTATAAACAAAGAAAATGAAGATTAGGAAGGTTAGAAAATGTGCTCAGTATCACAGAACTAAGGAAAGGAGCCAGGGGACTAGCAGTGAGCGTAATGGCTATGTCACTGGACTCTCATGTAGTCAACAGCAGTTCGAGTCCTGGACCAGGGGGTTTAAACTCACACTGGGCACGTGCACGTGAGTGCCCAAGATCCCTAGAGGAGTATGGAGGAGAAGGGATTGCGGTGTGGCCATCCCCCACCCCGGGGGGTGATTTCTCGCTTTCTGTCTCTCTGGTGAGTGCATGTGCCCTATAGCAAAAACCTCTAAAAAAAAAAAAAAAGAAGAAGAAGAAGGAGCCGGGATCCCAAGCCACATATGTTTGTTTTCAAACATCATGTCCTGTCTACTATAGCAGAAGCTAAACTAATGGGCTTGGGCTACCAAAGCAGGTCAAGGAAGGGGTGGCTCTTTAAGAACATTGGTCCAGTGATTTTGTGGATGTGAAGGGCTCCACAAAATTGCATGTGTTTTATGCAATGTCATGTCTATGTCGGTGTCTGAGTGCATATTCTTCGGGGAACAAGACACTGAAATAAGACTCACTGCGATCTATCCCATCACCCATTTGCAAATGGGGAAATGGCTTCCTAAGGGGGGAAGGTTATTCTGTACTTTGGCTGTTAGTGGCGGAGCTGGGATCCCAGCTTCAGGCTCCTGACTCCCGGGTAATGCTGACTGTCGTCCCTCTCCTTCGGCCTGAGCTGTTACCTGAGCACTGCTAAAGCACGTAGGGCAGAGGGTAGGGTTGTAAGAGGAACCTGTCTGGAACCGGACTGGCCAGGCTGTCCTTGGTGAACCTGTGCCTAAGTGGTCTCAAAAAACCCCAAGGTGAGCGACACTTGCCTGAGAAGGGGAGAACAAAGCATCAATTGGAGCTTTAACAAAGCTCAAAGAGGTTTCCATTTGAAGTGTGAGAAAGGATCTGGACCTTTGCTTTGTGTGAAAGGGCAGCTTCTGAGCCTTCCTATCTCTGAGGTTTATAATTTCACCGTGTTTCTCCTCCTCCTCGGCCAGGCTGGTCATTATAGCAGAAAGAGCACTTGATGGAAGAAAGACAGGTTTGTCTCTGCGAGAACAATTTCTCTGTTGTCTGGAGAATGCCACCCAATATGATAAGTGAAATGTCGATACTTCAGACAGACTCCACTGGTCTGGATATTTATTCACTTTCCTTAGTTATCAAGTTCACTCAGCTGGCCACGAAGCAGGTTTTAACTTCTTTGACAAGTAAAGACTCACAGGGATGTGGTAATGGATCTTCCAATGTCATCTTTGTGCAGTCCTTTGGATTCTTCCCAACTCATTCCCACTCACCCTCAGGTTTGGCCCGAGGAGGAAGCCAGAGCAAAGGAGGAGATGTGGAGAGCTCAGAGCACACCGGGCAGGACAGGGCTGTGTGCTGGGTGGCCAGAGCCCACCAATGTGATATTAGCATCAGTAGGAAGAATGCCTTGGCCTTGGGTCTGCCATGGCCTGGTAGTTGAGGGAACTGGACCCCATATGGCCAACCATGCAGTTTGAGTCCCAGCTCTGGTGGTTTGAAAAACACACTGACCGTGTGTGCGTGTGCGCATGTGCATGCTTGTGTGTGTGTGTGTGTGTGTGTGTGTGTGTGTGTGCGTGTGTGTATGCTCGAAATTCCAACAGGATGCAGAAATGGAGGAGAGGGAATTGCAGCATGACCACACCCCATTAGGGCTGATTCTCCCTTTCCCGTCTTTCCCTTATGAGGGAAGATATTTTCTGTGTGTCTCTCTGTGAGCACACACATCCTCTGGCAAATTATTTTTAGAAAAAAGAGAGAGAAATGCTTGGCCTCTGCATCATGGAGCTCCACTCGGAGGAGCCAGGCAGGGCCATAACTGTCATAAAATACTTGGGAATTGAATGAGAGACATCCCAAGCTGCAAAATACGCTAGGAGGAATATTGAAAACAATATATAGGTATCTGGCAGGGTGGCCTTTTTTCTCCCTATTTTTCAATAAAAATTGCATTTCCCATTTCACATATTGATCTGACAAACATCTCCTGGGTACCAATGGTGTCTAGGCACCATGCCAAGATCCTGAGCACCATCAGGTCCAGGCCCGGCCCACGAGGGGCTTGCCGTCTAACGAGGGTGAGAGACACAGGATTGGGAACAAGGAAGAGAAGGGAGAAATGGGACAGAGAGAGAAGAGGCCAGGGGTGGTGGCGCCTGCTGAAGAAAGCCCCACTGGGGGAGGAGGTGGGACAGCTGGGCACGGACTGTCGGGATGCCACTCGGGACGTGGTGTGTCTTCTGTGCACTCACCACATTGGCGCCCAAGGAAGAGGGTAGGCCAGGAGAACCCGAGGATAAGGTGTGGCTATTGCCAAAGACGTTCTGGTGTCCCCAGAGCAGCACTGTAGGCAGGGGGTTTCCTGCCGAGATGCTCCCCCACCCCTGTGACCCCCTCAGCCCCAGCGGGAGGCCATGTGGTGTTGGCAGAGGGGTCCCTGCATCTGTTCCTTTTATTTGTTCTGTTAAAGAAAAAGGCCCATTGAGGGAGCACAGGGGATCCAATCCACCGGTCAAGGGCAATTATTTATTATGAGCCTCGAATACTTTCCTGATTGTATAAGTTTTATTGTGTTTTTACACGGAGGGCAGACTTGAAGAGTCATTTTGGCAGCTGAGGAGGGGAGGGAAAAGGAGTTTTCAGGGATCATTCTGGGAGTAATATGATAAGTGAAATGTCGATACTTCAGACAGACTCCACTGGTCTGGATATTTATTCACTTTCCTTAGTTATCAAGTTCACTCAGCTGGCCACGAAGCAGGTTTTAACTTCTTTGACAAGTAAAGACTCACAGGGATGTGGTAATGGATCTTCCAATGTCATCTTTGTGCAGTCCTTTGGATTCTTCCCAACTCATTCCCACTCACCCTCAGGTTTGGCCCGAGGAGGAAGCCAGAGCAAAGGAGGAGATGTGGAGAGCTCAGAGCACACCGGGCAGGACAGGGCTGTGTGCTGGGTGGCCAGAGCCCACCAATGTGATATTAGCATCAGTAGGAAGAATGCCTTGGCCTTGGGTCTGCCATGGCCTGGTAGTTGAGGGAACTGGACCCCATATGGCCAACCATGCAGTTTGAGTCCCAGCTCTGGTGGTTTGAAAAACACACTGACCGTGTGTGCGTGTGCGCATGTGCATGCTTGTGTGTGTGTGTGTGTGTGTGTGTGTGTGTGTGTGTGCGTGTGTGTATGCTCGAAATTCCAACAGGATGCAGAAATGGAGGAGAGGGAATTGCAGCATGACCACACCCCATTAGGGCTGATTCTCCCTTTCCCGTCTTTCCCTTATGAGGGAAGATATTTTCTGTGTGTCTCTCTGTGAGCACACACATCCTCTGGCAAATTATTTTTAGAAAAAAGAGAGAGAAATGCTTGGCCTCTGCATCATGGAGCTCCACTCGGAGGAGCCAGGCAGGGCCATAACTGTCATAAAATACTTGGGAATTGAATGAGAGACATCCCAAGCTGCAAAATACGCTAGGAGGAATATTGAAAACAATATATAGGTATCTGGCAGGGTGGCCTTTTTTCTCCCTATTTTTCAATAAAAATTGCATTTCCCATTTCACATATTGATCTGACAAACATCTCCTGGGTACCAATGGTGTCTAGGCACCATGCCAAGATCCTGAGCACCATCAGGTCCAGGCCCGGCCCACGAGGGGCTTGCCGTCTAACGAGGGTGAGAGACACAGGATTGGGAACAAGGAAGAGAAGGGAGAAATGGGACAGAGAGAGAAGAGGCCAGGGGTGGTGGCGCCTGCTGAAGAAAGCCCCACTGGGGGAGGAGGTGGGACAGCTGGGCACGGACTGTCGGGATGCCACTCGGGACGTGGTGTGTCTTCTGTGCACTCACCACATTGGCGCCCAAGGAAGAGGGTAGGCCAGGAGAACCCGAGGATAAGGTGTGGCTATTGCCAAAGACGTTCTGGTGTCCCCAGAGCAGCACTGTAGGCAGGGGGTTTCCTGCCGAGATGCTCCCCCACCCCTGTGACCCCCTCAGCCCCAGCGGGAGGCCATGTGGTGTTGGCAGAGGGGTCCCTGCATCTGTTCCTTTTATTTGTTCTGTTAAAGAAAAAGGCCCATTGAGGGAGCACAGGGGATCCAATCCACCGGTCAAGGGCAATTATTTATTATGAGCCTCGAATACTTTCCTGATTGTATAAGTTTTATTGTGTTTTTACACGGAGGGCAGACTTGAAGAGTCATTTTGGCAGCTGAGGAGGGGAGGGAAAAGGAGTTTTCAGGGATCATTCTGGGAGTAAAAGTTCACTTCCAGACATAGGTTCAGGGACTCGGTGAGATTTTGGGGGCCTGTCCAGAAACCTCTTGAATCCCCATTGGCCTTTAACCCTCTATGGGAAGTTAGGAGGGAAGATATTTTCCCCTTCTTCCCTACAATAATGCAACTTCCCTTCTAAATAGCGTTGAACTCCAGGGAACCTGAGAGAAAAGGGCAGTCGGTTTCCAAAATGCAGAACTGTTCCTCCAGCCCCGAGACTGCCCATAGTAGCCCGCGACCCCGGGCTCAGGCCGAGGTAAGGAAGCTGGTTCTCCACCCCCTCCTTCTCTTCCTTCCACCTTTCTTTTTCTCCTCCTCCTTCACTTCCTCTTTCTCCTCCCCTTCATCCTCCTCATTTCCTCCTCTTCCTTCTTCCTCTTCTTTCCCCTTCTCCCCTCCTGCCTCTTCATCCTCCTCCGTCAGCATCTCCTCCTCCTCCTTCTGCATCCTCTTCATCATCATCTTCTCCTCCCGCTCCTCCTCCAGCACCAGTGTTAACTGAGTAAATTCCACATGGCAGGCCATAGGTTAAGTACTTTAAAACAGTATCTCAATTAGTCCCCACACAAACTTCATTACCTTTACTCTGTGGAGAAAACGTCCAGAGCTCAGAGACGTTTTGCAACCTATCCAGGGTCACACAGGTAGCCTTGACCCCAGGTAGCAGTGATATCTATGCCATTTATTAACCTCTGGGCTACACTCCAGTGTCCTGCCCCCAAGCCTTGTTCATAGTCCCTCTAACTCTGGACTCCTCTCTTACTGTCTGGTGCTGCTAGAGCCACCCTGTCCTTCAAGCAGGCTGCTTGGCTCTAGTGGAAAGTGTACGAAAGTCCCAGCACCTTCATCTTGCTCTGAGAGTACTTTGTGTGAACTCAGTCAAATTAGGCTCGCTTCAGCTTTCTGGGCTGGAAAATGCAAATAAAAATATTTACCTTGAAGGGCTGTTGTGATGCTCAGTGACCTATTACATTTGGAAGTTCTTGATAAGCAAGAGTTAGAAGATATCATTATTTTTACTGTGTCCAATCTCTGATGGCTGTAAGTAGGGTCGCAAACTCCTTGGAGGCAGGCTCTAGGCAGGTACCTCATTATTTTCATGGAGTTTCTAGCCAATACTGAATGTATAAATGACACTCGAAATAAAGTCGTTGACCTAGTAAAAGAATCTTGTTTACGAATGTGCTTTCTCTCTAATATCCCCAAATTGCCCTCCATTGAATGAACATGACTGTTTCTGTACACTTTTACAATGGAGTGAGTTAGTGAACACTTGGATTTTTGCCAGTCTGATCGGTAGAAATTAATATCTCAATGTGATTTGAATTTGCATCCCCCCTTTTTTTTTAAGAGAGATTTTTGCTATAGGGAATGTGCACTTGCCAGAGAGACAGAGGGAAACAAGAGAGAGAGAGAAAGAAATCACCCTCTGGGGAAGATAGCCACTCTGCCATCCCTTCTCCTCCATTGTCTTCTAGAAATTTTGGACATGCATGCACATGTGCCTGGCATAGGTTTTAAGCTGCCAGGGCCAGGACTCTAACCACGGTCGACCACGTGATAGTCCAATGCCTTCCCCACTATGTCACCTGCTGGCCCCTGAATTTACATTTCTTACTATGGATTAGGTTAAGCACAGTTTCCTGTGTTTGGCAGCAGTTAGTCTATCCTTCTGTGTCAATGGCTGTGAACATTAAGCTGTTGGCCTTTCTGTTGATTTGTAGGATACATATTTGGGGAGATTGAGGCAATATAATTTGCCAATATTCTTTCCAACTTGGTCATTTGTTTCTAACTTTATTTATGACGTAACTCATTAGAAAACAAAAGCAAAGAGTAGCAGGTTGTAAGTCCTGGTACAGGTTTAGAAGAGTCCACGTGAGCTCCGGGGGGCTTTCCCTGCTGTGGATCACCAAGCATGTTTGTGCGCCAAGGAAAACACACAGATGTGGAATAAACGAGGTGGAAACTTGGAAAAAAAAAAAAAGATGTATGGTAAGTAACTTACACTGCTACTTTATAGCAAAATAAACATGGATATAGTGTGGTATATAATTCAACCTTTGTATGAATTTTTTCAAGTCAAGTATTAAAATGTCGAAGAAATGTCACACTTATATCTGGCTGCTTTGGGGTCTGCCTCCAGACACCCTTTTAGGGGTTCCTCAGTGAGAAAGTTTGGATGACCACCCTGATGAGAGCCAGGAAGCCCAAGTTCTCTTTTCAGCTCTGCCTCGGGTTCACTGTGCGATCGATGGATCCCAGTGGCCGTCATAAAGTTCAGATGTGGCACAACACCAACTGTTACTGTTTCTGGATGCCTCTCCAGTGGCCGGGATGAAAATCTGTACATAGTAGAGGCTCAGTAAATAAATAGATGTTGAGTAGAAACGAAGAACATGCTCAGATTTCATTCTCCCTCTCCTGGACGATACCCTTCTTAGTTCTGTTAACCTCTAAGGAACTAGCTTACTCTCTGTAGGACTCCGGGATACAAAGACGAATGAGGCAGGTCCTGTCCTGCCCCCTTTCCAGCAGAGACAGACATGCGTGCTATGATGCAGCAGGGACATTTTTCTGATTCCATGCTCCTCCTCACACCATTCTTGCCCAGGTATTGTAGACTGCCAGGATCAAGAATTAAACATGTAGCCATTGACCTAGACTACTCTGTTTGCTCCTCTGCTGTCTCAGACCACTACCCCCCACTTCTGGTGGCCCCTGGGGTGGTCTGGGCCCCATGAGACTATCGGCAAAGGCCCTCTCACATCATGGTGGTCCCAGATTCTTGCACACCCTGCCATAAAGACACATGATCTGGGCTGTTTATGGGGTGTGGGCTCCGATATGTGGGTGGCAGGCTCCTGAGCCATCGGCAGGCAGTAAAGTCTTAAACGTAGGCCTGTTTTCCAGCTACAGCTGCCACATCAAAAGCCCAAACTCCCTACAAACTTTGCCTTAATTAAAAAGTTACGGTAATCCCCAGGATGGAGGCCGTTGGGACACCCCTGGAGACAAAAGTTCTCTCTGTGGCCACAGACCAGGTCCTTCCACCCACCCCAGGCACTATTAAAAGTGGGGCCACACTGTGGGCATCAGCAGCTCTGGTGCAATAGGAATGAAGAGACCCCCACAACCCCGTTTACTCTGCACTTCTAATTTGCTGGGGCCATGCATTTGAAGAGGGGCTCTAGCTCCCTGGACAGAATTCTTTTGCTCATGTGTCTTGGTATTCTGGGGTCTTTCTCCACTGTTGTACTCTTGAGGCTTCCCAATGCTCTACGTCCACGGAGCTGCATGTCAAAGAGCCATGGCTTATGGAAGCCTGTGCCCCGTTTCCTATCTCTAGTCAGCGTGGGAATTCATTTCACTGATGGGCAAACCGAGCCTCGGTGATGGGAAGGGACTTGCCTGCAGCCACTGGGGGGTACTGGGGACCAGGGTCCAAGGGTAGCAGCCTGCTCAGGGCCCACAGTCACGCTTGGTGTAGAGACAGTGATGCTCACTGGGCCTTCCGTTTGTTCCCCACATTTCTCAGACCCTTTCCAGGTGGGCCGATCCTGAGATGGTGACTGCCGTGAGCCACGTCCCTCTGGCTGCGGCCGGGAAAGTGCGTGTAGAATCCTCAGTCTTTCTCTCCCGGTGCCAGTACCGAGAGCAACATCCACATGGTGAAGCATCCATGGGCCTGGGGCCTACACAGTGCCCACCCTGCCCCCTCACACCCACATTACACATTTTGGCTGTGTAGGTCATGGAGATTTTTCTTTCTTGCGAGATAACAACCTAACCTAACCCATGTGCTAAATAAACCAACGAGCCCATGGTATTTACTGACCACATGTTCTTTAGGACCCCAAAGAACCTGTGCACAGCCAAGGAGCAGTTCCATGGAGGAAGATTTCAGCTGAAACATCAAACAGTACTTTTTACAGAGACTGTTGAAGATGAGCTGGGCTGCTTTGGGACATGGTGTGGTCTCTCTTTTTATTCACCTATGAATTCATAGCTGAGGCTGATGGCTTTTGGCATGAGGATGGCAAAGTAGAGACCAAGGGAGTGAAGCGAAGACTTGGATGCAGGGACGTCTCTTCCAGTATTTCAGTTGCACGTGAATTCCAAAGAGGCTTTCTCTTTGGGAGATGATCCATTCAAACGTTTTTAAGGCAGATGAATTTTGTTAAGGGCCCCAGATGACAGACCAGCAAGTTAAACAAGCAAGGCCGAGCATCAGCTCCATGTGCCCTTTCCTGGGGCCTCTCTGTCGTACACTGACCATGGCAGCTGTACATGGCAGCCCCGGTCCGTGTGCCTCCGCATTCTTGAACTCTCTGCGTTAAGTAGGCCAGATGGGTGTTCATAGGTCTGCTTAACAAGAAGAGAAAACTAAGGCTCAGAAAATTTAAGTAAATCACCTGAAGTCACATCGCGAGTAAATGGCAGAATTATGGTTCACATCTAGTCTATTTGCTTCCTGGTCCATGGGCTCTTTTTATTGCCCTGCAGCTGCCCCCACTCAGCCTGGAAGTCTATGTCCAAGGTCATGCCATGAACAAAGCCGGGACGCAGCCAAGAGGGCTGAGATCCTGGGCCTAGGCTGCTCGTTTCCACCCAGTGGAAAAGTGACATTTCCACAGCTGTGATGAATAGGGACTTTTTACCATGCCCTGAGCCTTTCCTTCATGGAAATATTTAAGGGAGTATCAAAACAAAAGATATGATTTCACCTACAAAGACTGTCATAGAACTCGATGAAGGGTACAATGAAATAGTTGCTTCTATAACCAACCAACATACTTCTGTTTCAATCCCCAACTCTGTCTGAGGATGTGGGCCCTGAGTCTCAAGCACAAATCCTTAATTTTCTTAAATACCATTAGTCAGGAAAAACAAGTGAAGGAAAGGCAGTGTAATTTCCTTCCTCATCTCCTGCCACAGGTTCTCGGATAACGGAATTAAGTGAGTACCTTCCGACTTACTCCCCAAAACAGAGATGCTGCCTTTCATGTTTCCTGAAACACAAAATCAGTAAAAACACAACTGGGCAAAGAAAGGGAAATGAAAAAGAAAGTCACCAATCATTTGATTATACATCAACATGCGAACACTCACATTCTTGATTGCACGCTGTAAGTTTGTAAAAAGGAGGATCATTTAAAAAAAGGGGGGAGGGGGTGCTGTGTTCAGCATTTTTGTGAAAATGGGCTGTGGCAACTGGAAAGTGTCCTGGGACAATGGATGGCCCTCGCATTTGTACAAGGTCTCCGGAGTTTACGGTTTACGAAGCACTTCAAACAAGTCTGTATCCTCCCCACTGTGGCCCTGCCAGTCTCTCCAGTTCCCTCTGTCTTCCTGCTCCTGCTCCCCGCATTGTGTGCTTGAAGGCCAAATTACTAGTCATCTCACCTCCAGGCGATGGAGTGAGCACCACAGATGGACACCTGTCCGCATGGGCACCTGCCCTGCTGTCTCAGCCCTAAGCCGGGGTTGCCTCCAGGACACCTCTCTCGGCGTCCTCTTCCTCCTCTCTAAGATGCTCTTCAGTCCTGGTGCTGTCTCCTCCTCAAGCCTTCCCTGAGCGCTCCCAGGCTTGCCTGGCCATCCTCTTCCCTTTCTCTGATGCTCTCTGTATCTTTGTCCATCCAACTGTCAGAACTCAATGACAGACTTTGCTCCTGTCTAGGCTGAGAGGCCCTGACGACAGGGAAGTGCGTCCCCTTCAGTGGACACTGAACCCAGCACCATGGAGCGTAGCTCTGAGTCTGTACCCAAGAAATGCCGGACATGTGGACCTCCTGAGGGTGGTGTCCTTGTACCTGTTAGACAAAGAAACAGAGTCATGGAGGCCAGGTGGTGTGTCTATGTCCCCAGTGAGTTCAAGATGGTGCCTGAGCTGGAGTCCGGGCTGGGTAATTCCTGGCATTTCACTTGCTGTGAAACATGTGGTCCTTTGTGGAACACAGAGACTCGGACGTGTCTGAAGCCCACGCCTCTGGGTGCCAGGGGTTCCTCCTGTAGAAGCAGGTTGTGCTGGAATTAAGAAGCTATGTGATGCGGTGCTGCACCCCATCGTCTGCATGGGGGCTGGTATGAGGAAGGTGACCCAGGGATTTGGGGGTGAGAGTCTCCACTTTATGTGACCCCTATGGACTGTAGAGTGAAGGGGTGGGCCAGGGCCAGGATGGGACCCCAAACTGAAGGAGATAAACGATGTCAGCTTCTTTGGTTACTGTGCACTTACACGGTCTCAATCATACAGGCACTTTCTGTCTCTTTAAAAAAACAAGTTTGAAAGGGAGATGAAAGGAGATGAAAACCAAAAGAAGATAACATTTAAAAAGGAACTGAATAAAATAGCAAGAGCCATTGTGGTGGCAAAAGCAAACACAAGAAGTGAAAAAATACAACTGGAATGAGGACGTGGCCAATTACAGCTGCCAGAGGCTGCAGCACAACCTTGCTCCCTCAGGGCGCCCTTGTGTAAGGCCTAGGGAGCCCTTCATTGGTCTCTTCAACCACTGCCTGCTACGCGCATGCCCTGAACACACGCAAGGCCCCAGGAAGATGGCGATGCCACATAATAAAGAAACACCAGAACAGTCCAGAGTGATCATCACCTCTGCCTGAAGGAACTGGGGACAGAGCAGGACCGCCTGAGTTACCAGATGGGTGAGGGTGACGGGTGGAGAGAGGTGGCAAAGGTCTATTGTAAAGGCAGCTGCACAGGCATGGGCAGCAAACCCAGAGCTGGGGAGGGAGTGAGGGAGTGTTGTGCAGCTCTGTATCACTTTTGCTGTGGCTAGAAGGAGAGGCTGCAAAACTGGTGGTGATGCTCTGTCCTGTTTACTGGATGCTCAGCATGTGCTGGGCCCTGGGCCAACTCCCCCCACCCACCCTACCATGGACCCAATCACACAGCATTTGAGGTGGACACTGTTATTACCCTCATTTTCAGGATGAGAAGAATAAGTCAACTGAAGCTAAGTTGCTTACACAAGAATGCACGGTTGATGTGTACCTGGATCTAAGTCTGTCTACACACACGTTCTCAATCTGAAGGCATCTCCTGCAGTGTATTTGACACCATGGCTGTGTAACAAATTGACCCCAAACTCTGTAGCTTAAAAGTGCAGTTCCTGAGGGCTGGGAACCTGGGACTGGCTTGGCTGGGTGGTCCTGAGTCAGGCTTTCTCATGAAGCTGCAGTCAGTGTGTCAGCCATGGCTTCAATCATTTGGAATCTAAAGGATTGGGCTGAATGATCTGCTCCCAGGCAGCTCCTTCCCACTGTCGGCAGTGGCTTTTGCTCCTCGTGCTGTGGACTCCCCAAAGTGCTGCTTCTGAGATTCTGGCTTGTTTCCCCAGAACCAGTCATCCAAGATAGGGAGAGCATGACCAAAACATGGGTCCTTTATGACCTACCCTTGGAAGTAACACCCACCACTTCTGTTGGATGCAGTTGGTCACACAGACTGACCCTGGTGTGGTGGGAGGGGACTCCGCACAAGTGTGAGCACCAGGAGGCGGGGCTCCGAGGAAGTATCTTAGAGGCTACCGACCACATGTGGCATCTTAAACTGGATTTTTGTTCCAACAAGGAATGGGTCAGAGGAATGAGACCTGATGTTTGATTATCTCCAGCAGGGAATTCCAAGGGCAGAATTTACCCAAAACAATGCATGTAGAGAAGACTGATTTGACCCCTAGTGAGACACTCAGCTGTTCTTTCTTCCTCCAATGTCCCCTCCCCTGCAGTGAGGTTGTCAGAAGGCTTCTGTGCACATAGTAGGTGTTCTGAGCCAGGATGGCAGAGTGGACCCCACTGCAGCTGCAGCAGCAGCTCAGAATGCCCTCTGCCCCAGACACTTCCTCAGGTCGGCTCATCTTTCGCCTTGGAGGTTGTCCCCTGCACACCCACTGACTGCCGTCCTGAGTGGCTTGCCACAGACCCACTGCAATCCGGGTGGGCACGAGCAGGCTGCTCTGAAAGGCTTGGCTTCCCTTTGTGAGGATTTTATCAGTCTTCAAAAATAAACAGAGCTCTCTGGGTCCTTGATGTCTCAGGGCTGTGTTTAATTATGGCTGCTTTCCGAGAAGACAGGCCGCCCTGCTTCCTGGTGGACACCCACACTCTCACAATTGGAGCTGAATCCCGCGTGTGGGGCCAGAGCATCAGAGAGTGACTGACCAGGTTGCAATTAGCACTTCATTAAAGGGACACCCTTTGTCCATAGAACAAAGACTGGCTCCCAGCACTGGGGCAGGGATTAACATCTCCTGCCTGCCCCAGAGGGGTCTCTCTCAGCCCATTCCTGACCACGCTGCTTCCTGCTTAAAACTCTTCTTTCCCCTTCTCCCTTCTAGAAGCTTGTTCAGACTCCCCGGCCTGGCTTACAAGGACTGCCACAGTCTGGGCTCTGTCTGGTTTTTGCCCTCATCCATCCCCTTCCCTTCTTTCCTCCTCCAGCCCCTCTTCCTTCATTTTCTATTGCAGTCAGATTCAACTTCTCGTCGTCGGTGAATGATCGATGCTGTCTTTCACCTCATCTCTGCCTCGAATGCCCTTCCTTTCCTAAAGAACATCTCTTCCCACTCCAGAATTAATCTTCGCCCTCCCGTCCGTCATCTGGGAAGTCTTCCATTAAGCACTCCCGATTAAATTATCTTCTCCTTTTCTGGCTCCCATAGCAGCGAGATGCTTGGTGCTGTGCCTTGAACCTTGGCTCCTTCCTGGGTGCCCCAGGCAGTGTCCTCACCCCCGCTTCACCCCCTCACCCATGCTCAGGGACCTGGCTAGTGCAGCTGGTCTTGTGGGAGGGAGGAGAGCGCTGCCCAGCGTGGCCTCAACAGCTCACACACACAGAGCACTGCTCTCGTCCTGCCTCCCCAGGTGCCTAGGGCTGAGTGTGAGATCCTGCTGTCCTGGCTGACAAACGGCTGGTCCAGCCAACACTGCCACGATGCCCTGGTATCCAGAGAGCCCCTGCCTTGAGTCAGCACACGCCTCCTGGCTTCAATGGTCACCTGGCCCTTGATTAATAGGTCAAGGCCCTTCATTGTTCATGACTTCAGCCTTCATTCCTGCATCTGCACACAGCATGGAGAGAATGGCAAGGGCTTTGGAGAGATGTGTCATCAGACCCCACATCACAGCCAAGAGTGTGATCTTCAGCTGGTTTCTCTCACTCTGGGGGCTTCGGCTTCCTGGCCAACCTAGCAGAGGCTGCAGTGAGGGTGACGGGAGAGAACATGAAGTACCACCTCCCCCTGCCCCAGGTTTGGGAGGTTTCTGGGGTTGGGAATCCAAAGGTATCAAGCCTTTCCAGAGGGGATTGGGCCTCGAGGGTGGAGGGTGACCTGGAGGGACGCTAACCTTGGGCAGTCCTGCAATCCTGGCCCTCACCATGAACCGGAATCCCTCTCACCAGGGATGTGCTCTCAGCTGCTGGGGCTGCCAGGTGGGGGTGGGAGAGCAGGGACGGCCAGTAACTTGTGAGGACAACAGCGTTCTCCAAGCCTTTTTTGCCAGGATCTGAGGAAGCCTGTTTACACGGGTCCCCCCTGTGGTCTCTGCTGCTTAATATGCCTTTTGAAAATGGTGCTCAGTGGGGTGTGTGCACATTTGTAATTACAAAGACCGGGCTGGTTTCTCACAATCTGCGCCTGCTAATTTCTCAGTCATAGGAAGGGAAATAGCAAAAAGTCCAAAATACTGCTTGTCAAGTGGGTTCCCTGAGAGCGTTGTGAGATGCCTCCTATATGGAAGCACTTTCATTCCTCTCCATGAAGAAGCACACCCACTCCTGCTAGCCCACGGGGAGACTGAGAGCCACAGAGGAGAAATGACTTGCTCAGGGTGACATGGCAAGGAAGAGGGGCGGGGCCTGCACCTGTTTCTCCCCACAGCGTGTCTCATGCCCTTTCCTAGCAGCCTCTGGCATAGAGAGAAGGGGTGAGGAAGCCAGAAGTGCCTAGAACCAAGGCTGTTTTCCCTAAGAGGTGGGTGTTCTGCCGTAAGAAACGGCTCATCGGGAGCCACGGGGTGAAAACCCACATTCAGAGAAAGCCTTCCCAGTAACAGATCCAGCTTGAGGCGCCCAGGAGCTGAGCCTCTGATGGAGGAGGGTGGGCCAAGATCACAGCCAACCCTTTGAAACTGAGCCTGTGGTTGAAGTTAGCTCAACACATTCACAGGCGTTTTGGGTCCTATCGACGTCTGGGGTGGGAAACCCACCCAAAAGCTGTTGAAATCCAGGGGCCAGTGCTGCCTGTGCAGAACAGTGGCTCTTTGAGTGAAAGGTGTTCGAGAATTAAGTTTCCCTAGTGTTCCCAGGGCTGGGACTTAAAGCCAAGGGGGGTCGGGCCCGCAGTGCCTGATGGAGCCGCTGATAGGTCCCTGCTGGCTCAAAGTGATGACATTGGCAAGAAATTGATCTTTCTGGGGAGCCTTTCTGGGGAGCAGAAACTCAAGAGCACTCAAGTGCAGAACACAAGGCAAGTTGTGTTACCTGCCACAAAGCCCCAGCTTCCATGCTAGGGGCAGGGTGAGAGGGACCCTTTGGCATTGGGTATCGGGAGTCCCTGAGCAGATCATGAAGGAGGAAACTGCTGGAGTGAGGCTGCTTGTCTTGTCTTATCTTGTCCGTCTCTTCCCTCTTCACAGAGAATCAGGACGTGCTCTGGCCAGAGCAGAGACCGTGCCGTCTGTTTCATCGCTGTCTCAGAGACGGGCACATGAAGGTCCTGCGGTGTCAGGAGGCATGCCCTCAGGTCAGATGGCATCAGACATGGGACTTGGAGCCAGGTCTCCAGATTTCCCATCCACTGCTGGTCTGGACTGGGGAAAAAAGCACAGATCAAAGCCTCCAGCCCTTGTCACAATGTGGCAGACCACAGCAACAGCACGCCTCCATCTGGTCTCCTTCGCTCTGTGTTTGTGAGCCTGTTGAGGGCTGTTTCCTGCTGTGAGCTGGTGCGGGCACACCAATGTCTGGCCAAGCAGGTCTCAGCCACTGGGTGATGTTTGTTTAAACACTGAGTCAGTCTGTGAGAAGTGGGTTCTGCCTGGCTTGTTTCCATTAGCACAGGTAGTCCACACATTGCGGCTGCTAGTGAACACCCAGTTGGGTGGTAAGGACCAAGGACAGCAAATGGGAGTGTCACCTGTGCACAGCCAGAGATCATCCAGGGGGACAGCTGCTGACCTGGGCTCTAGAGCACCTCAGGTCTGAAAGTCAGCTCAGGAGTGGCAGGCTTGGTATAGACACCAAATGGTCAGTCCTTAGTGTGATGGCGTGTTAGTCAGCTCAGGCTGCCGTAATGAATACGGCATAGAGTGGAGGACTTACAAACGACAGGTATTGAGCTCTCGCAGTTCTGGGACTGGAGTTCTGAGATCCAATCAGTATGGTTGGAGTCTGGTGAGGGCCCTCTTCTGGGTGGCAGACAGCTAACTCCTTGTGTCCTCATACAGCAGAAATGCCAAGCAAAAGAGTCTCCTGGGGCCCCTTTTAAAGGGCACTGGTTTCTTTCATGAGGCTCTACCATTATGACCTCCCAAAGGCCATGCATCCTAATACCATCACATTAGGGATTAGTATCTTGTCTCCATATGTGAATTTTGGGAAATCACAAGAATTCAGTTCGTAACAAGTGGTCCACACACAGGCACCTCAGTTGGCTGAGGGTGAGCATGAAATTGCTGAAACTGCAAGAATGCCTTACATATATTTATTCATTAGCATTCGTCTAGAAAGAGAGTCCCTAGCCTGTAGTAGGTTTTCAATTCAGATCACTAGAAAGTTAAAGAAGCAGTAACGTCCCTATGTAAAGGCATCATCCTGGCCTTGTCTACATCCTCCTCATGTGTTTAGTGTCCTGTCCAGCTCAGTCTGAGCTGGGTGCTGCCTTCTGACTCAAAAGCATAGATGTCGATAGTCTTAATCATGATTAGGTGACCTTGCAGCTAAAATTGGGTCATTTTTCCTACGGACTATGTCCTCTCTGTAGGATGGCACTTTGTTTTGTACTGTGGCAATGAAAATGAAGGGCTACAGTAGAAATAGGAGGGCAGGACATTCCAGAAAGGAGGTTGAAATGCTCTTTGGTACAAAAAAAAGCCTTTCTTCTTGAAGTGCAACCTGAAAATCAGTCCCCATTGGGTGTGCCATGACGCTTCCTGTGTAACATACACAAATATCCACTGGCAACTGGGGCCAGAGGGAACCTGAAAATGTACAAGCCACAGATGTGTCTGGGAAGTTGTAGAAATATCAACATCTTGCCCTTTCTCCAAACCTCTTAAAGCTAAGAAGGAACTTGGAATTAAAAAATGAAATAATAATTATGGTGGAATAACTGAAACCACATCTAAGAACTTTAGTTTTCCCACCTGTGAAATGAGACTTGGGAACTTACCTACAGTGGTCGTGTGGAAACCAGCCTTTTTAAATCTCCCTCAGATGCCTATGAAACCTCACTGAGAATTAGGCCCCGAGAATTGTATCTTCCCGTATTCTTGTTGGGATGCTCACCACTTGGAAATGATATCATGGAATCTATTGCATAAATGATATATAAAAACTTTCCATTTTTCTTGGGTCTATTTTGTTGTTACCTTACTGATGAAAGAGAACAGCCTCAAATGTAACTCCTTTGTGTAAATGTCTCCCCAGTGACCAGGATAAGGGTCTTTTACCCTAAAGCACTTGTTCGCAAAGAACCATAGAGTCATAGAGAACCCATACTTGAGAGTACCTGAAAGATCACCAGTAGAGCTGTTCCATTTTGTTACAGGGGATTCTAGGGCTCAGGGAAGAAAAGAAATTCAAGCATATTAGCTATACTCAACAGATTCTCTCTTCAGAAAGTTGAAACAAGGGTCAAAGAGAGAAGTTTCCAGTGATGTTGGGCACTGGGGCTTGAAGGTCACACGACCTTAAGAATTTGTGTGGTATTTTATTTTGAAGATTTTTGCTAGGTCGAATAAACTGATGAGCCAGTCTGTCTTCAGAGAGTGAGGAGTGGTGCAGGTAAGCAGAGAAGCGCTCTTATCCCGGCTCTCCTGCAATGCTTTAAATTCCATTTTATTAGAGTGAGCTGGGATGGTTCAATAAAATCTAAAAGATCTTCATCAAGAACAAGGGAATTGGGACCAGCAGTTAGCGTAATAGCTATGTCGCTGGACTCCCATGTAGTTGACCAAGGTTTGAGTCCCAGATCCAGTGGTTTAAACTCATGCCAGCCGCCTGTGTGTGCATGCCCAAGATCCCAAGGGAGAAAGGAGGAAAAGGGATTGCGGTGTGCCATCCCCCCTGGGGGGTGATTTCTCGCTTTCTGTCTCTCTGTCTTTCTGGTGAGCGCACTAGCCCTATAACAAAACAAAACAAAACAAAACAAAACAAAACAGAACAAAGGGGATTCAGGCATGCATGTAGCGAAGTCTTAGGTTTCAGGGCTCAGGGAAGCTAGCAAGTCAAAGCTAAGTCACCTCACACTGTTCCCCTGGAGTTAAAGGTGGGCTCTGGTAAAGAGCCCTTACTTCTCACAAGATGGCTCATATATAGACCAGCAGCATTCACATTCACCTGGAGCTTGTTAGATATGGAGACTGTCAGCCCTGCCCAGACCACCTCCATCAGAATCTGCATTTTTGCAAGTGCCCCAGTGATTCCTCTGCACATTAAGTTTGAGAAGCATTGGTCTACAAAGAGTACTACTTGACTTGAGCAGTGGAGAAAGGCTGCCAGTGGAGCCATGAGGATCTGGTGGTAATCCCACTTCCAGAACAAACTCCCTGCACGGCCTGAGGAAAACCAAGGTTGTGCGCAGAGCGGCTGCTCTCTCATCTGAAAGTGAGGGGGTTGGATCAGATGATCTTTATTCTCTACCCTCGCAGGCATCTCTCCTCTGAGATGGGAGGGGGAAGCCCCACTCAGCTGAAGATCAGAGAGCTTCTTGCTGTGTAAAACACTCCCTAATCAGCCTTATGTCAAGTCCCCCGCCCCTTGACTAACCACAGTGACAAGTCCCAGGAGTGCACCTTGTCAGGCTGTGAATAAAGTTCAGGCTGCTTGGTTAATTACCCTGACACCGACTAGAGTTAGCTACCCAGCAGCTCCAGAACTCGTCTTAATGATTATAGGAGCACACATGCCACAGCTTTGGGCAACCACCCCCTTTTGCAGCCTATAGCCTATATTTGGAGGCTCAAATTCAAGTAGAGGGCTCCCAAGGGCCTCAGGGATCTAGGGAAGTGTGACGAGGTCCCCCTGCCCACTTCAATATGGGAGTGAGGTCATTTTCCAAATGCGTCATTAGTGAAGCCTTGTAAGCATAATAGCCAACCCAGTTTCCTTCTCTCTTGCCTCTGCTTGGAACCTGCCTACAGTGCTCTACTACTGTCAGGGCCAGCTAGTAGTGCAGTGGATAAGGTGACTAGATCCCACATAGCTGACTATGAGGTTCGAATCCTGGACCTGGTGGTTTAAGAAACACACCAGCCACATGTGTATGCATGCCCAAAATCTTGAAAGGAGAGATGGAGGAGAAGGGATTGGGGCATGACCATCCTCCCCAGGGTGTGCCTTCTCATTCTCTCCCTCTCTGTCTCTCTCCAGTGAGCACATGTACCCCATGGCAAATGAAAACAAACCTCTCAGAAAAAGAAAGAGTCATGCAGAATGTGCCCCTCCTAATCTCTGCCAATCCCTACCTCAAGTGTTCTGCCCTGGCCCCAGCAGGCCATGCTTGGTTCCCTGCATGAGCCATGCACGTTTCTCCATTTGCACACATTGCTTCTGCACAGACACTGTTCTCCGTTATTGACCATGATCCTTACTCATCTTTCAACTTTTAGTGTCTAATTGGTCCCCCACCCCCAAAAGTACTCATGACCTTATGTTCCAGTTGGGTACCTATATTTTTATAGAGTCCCGGGTGACATCAATCATACTAGAAATCACGTGATTTTAAGACAATTTCTCCTACAAAATGGTGAACTCTGGGCTGGCAGACTTACCATGCCTGACTTGCCTAACATCTAAGTCTCATGAGGAGAGGGGTTGATTTCTGTGTCATTGACAATGGTCTTTAGAGTCCAGTACATCACCTGGGACATACAAGCTGCTCAATAAATGACTGTTGGATGAATGAATGAAGAAATGATTACTCCTGCTTAGCCCAGTGTCTGGTGCAAGGAGAGGAATTCATAGCTTGGACTGAATTAATGGATGACTGGAGGCCTTTCTGCTTTTAGCATGAGGTCTGGGTAGTGAGAGCTGGTTAGGAAGGACTACTTGACTGGCTGAAGCACAAAAGTATCCACAAGCTCAGTCAGTCCTTTAGAGGTCAGACATGAGATGAGGAAGGAAAATGTATCCCCTGACAGTGGGACCTGGGTGATAGTGCAGAGAGAAGACTTCTGTGAAAGCATTTGCTTGAATGAACAATGTGGAGGCAATTGTGGGAGCTCCTCTTCCTCAGCCAGAGCACTCATCCCTCTCTGCTGTGGGTTGTCTGAAGATCTAGAAGCATAGTTCTGGGCCCAGCCTTTCATCTGGACCAAGAAATAGAAAAGAATTTGGAGAGGAGAAAGGGCTCTCCATTCCCACAGCCAGGAAGTGACGGAGCTAAGATTGGAAGCCACCTCTGCATGAACCTTAAGCCTATGGATCATCCTAAGCACTATGCTTTGTAAAAAACTTGGAAGTTTTATTTTTTTAAAGCAAAGCCCATTGTAAAATACCTAGTTCTTTACATGTGGTGGTAGCAGTGTGATAATAGTCCAGTATCCACAAGCCAAACTTGGGGGGGGGGGGGGAAGGAGGGGATCCTCCTTTTTTCCGT
>NW_006159929.1:2379451-2400507 GCF_000334495.1 Tupaia belangeri chinensis
GGGGGGGAAGAGAAGGGTCCTTCTCTTTTCTGCCATTATGGTTCTGGTTGCTTGGCTTCTCTCTTAGGGTCCAGGGTTGGAAAGAAAGGGTCCTATTTTATCTATTTTGTAAAAGGAGATTTTTCTCCCTCCTCTCATCCTTTGTACCCCCCATTCCTTCCCTTTTTCATTTCTAATAGTGTCCCAAGGAGCTGTGTCAGAGGTTTCTTCTCATGCGACCATTGGCACAGAGTGCAGGCAGTAGGCAGACTGCTGTTGGGCATCCAGGTTCATCAAGCGCATCTGGGCAGAACCCAGCTCTGCCATTTCTGAGCCACTTGACCTCTTCCGAGAGGCTTCATGTCTCATGTCTCCATTTTCTCATTTACACATTGGGAATCATAATGATCTGAATGACTCGGGAAATTTATGTAATAGTGAGAAAAATACAAGTGAAGTATTTAGTATGGGACCACCAATCTTATCCACACTCCCAAACTTGAAAGTTCAGAAAACCTAAAGCCTTCTTTATTGTTCATTTGGCAGTAAAATCTGATGTTACCTATAGCCACTTGGCAACTAAATCTGACCTGAACTGATGGAAAACGATTTAGAATTGTTATTGTGATAACAAATTGTTGTACATTTTGTTGTAGAAATACCGAGCCTTGTTCCCCACAGGGGTAATTAGGGAGCATAAGTGATGGGTACCATGTTGCTTTTCTAAAATCTAGAATGGTTTGATTTCCAAATACATGTGGCTGCCAAGATTTTATACTGGGCATTGTGGGCCTGTAGAATACCTGGCTATATTGACTACTCAGTACTGAGAAGCTATGCCACCCTTTCTGCTTCTGGGATTTGTCCAAAGGCACACAGAGACTTATTTGCATGTGGGACCATCCTCATGTGTTATTAATCCCGTAGCCATGCCCTTGACCAAAGAGACCTCTCCAACTATCTAACTGAAATGTTCCCCAATAGAAATCTATTTATTTGAATCATTCTGGCTCATTGGTCATTGAGAGACCACTTGCAGAGATGAAAGTTGGTCAAGTGAGAGTTGAAAATGAGAGACACTCGTGAACTGGAACCAAGGAGAAGGATGCAGACAAGATATGGAACAATGGTGGTGAAATGTGAGCCACTACATGACATCCATGGCTCTGTACTCAAGTCTGGCTCTGAAAGTGAAATAGAACTTAGACAGAAGGGACATTTTAAGTATATAGAAAGGGTGGATGAAGGAACAAAATGCCCAATATGCCTTCATTTTTCAACTCATTTTTTCTCTCAAAAGATTGTGGAAAAAATTTATAATAAAGATGTAAGTTGAATATAATTAAAAAGGGTTAGAAGGTCAGGGGTTGTATACATAAAGCAAGAAAAAGATAAGTAAAGGAAAACTGCTATACTTAAGTCAGAAACCTACCTTTGGTCTTCCTGTCATCTAAGAAAAAAGGGAAAACGATGGTTGCGTGTTCCCATAGTGGCATTTGGAGTATCTCACATTGTATAACAAGTTGCAACGAAATGTAGTGGCTTAAAATAATCATTTTAGTTTGCTGATTCGCTTATGGGTTAGGAATTGGATGATGAGACTGGCGAGGTGGTTCCTCTTAGCTATGCTCAGCATTTATAAGAGAGCCGGAGTGACTGGAACTGCAGGACCAGCTTCCAAGATGTGTCTATTTAGTTATGTGTCTGGGGCAACACTGTTTCTTGGCTTCTCTTTTTCACCAGGCAGCACCCCTAGGGTGCTTGCTCTTCTGACATGACATCTAGTTTCTCAGAGGCAGGAAGTGGGAGCCACAAGACTGGGTAAGGGCCAAGCCCAGAACTGATGCAGCTTTACTTCTATCAGATTCTCCCAGTCAAATTGGTCACAGATTCCATCCAGATTCAAGGGGCTGGAGAAACAGACTGCGCTTTTATTTGCTTTTATTTAAATTATAAAAGGGCATGGGTGCTCACCAGGGAGAGAGAGAGAGCAAAAAGAAGAAAACATCTCCTGATGGGGTATGGTTATGTTACAAACCCTTCTTCTCTGTTCTCCATCCCGTTGGGATTTGGGGCATGCATGCACCCATGTCCAGTGTGATTTTTAAGCCACTGTGGCCAGGATTTGAATTGTGGTGGGTTATGGGGAATTTGGCTCCCTTAACCACTAGGCTATGGGACTGGGCCCAGATTTCACTTCTAGACTGGAGTGAAGAACAAGGTGATATTATAGGAGAGCATGAGGCATAGTAGCTATTGTTATGATCACCGCTGGAAAATAATCTTCTACAATAGGATAAGAGGAAGCATATACACTTGTTAGGAGAAGTGTTTTTCCTAGCATTTGTATGACTTTCGTGGATCTCTTATAAACAGCCCTTGCACAGTGACAGTCATCAAGAGTCAGTTTGCAGAAGATGCAGGAAAGCTTAGAATGATATGCTTGGCCAGTCTACACACTGAAAACTTTATTTCTAAGAGCTCTGTTCTTCAGGAAATAGTTATGGTTCTTGGAACAAGCTTTACCTTTTTAATCAATCGATGGCCATGGAACATACAGCATCTTCAGTGCACCAGGTTCTGGCCCCAGCTCTGTGAGAGCCATGTAGTCGTACATCTGGCCTCTGGTCTTCTGACCTTCCATCTTACAGGGAAGGCAACACACATGAGAATACGAAGTGTATGTGCGACCTGAATTTTAGATGTGGTCAGAGAGCTGCTTACTTTAGACTTGTGCTGGACACGGGGTATCTACCCACTCTAGAAACAGGCCTTAGTGAAAAATCCAGATGCCTGGCCCTCTATGTCCTCTATTGAGCCAGCTTCTCTGACAGCTGGAACACAGGGAGCTCTGCTGTGAACACACTCCCCAGGTGACCCTCAGCACATTGCCCTTGGGAGCTCCTCGTATGACCTGTTGCAAAAGTTCAGAGGAAGACTGCCAGCAGTCAATTCTGAGTGAGAACTTCCTCTTCCTGGGGATGGTCCTAGGTGTTTCACTTACATTACAGATGCTCTTCAACTTATGGTGGGGTTATTGTACATCCTGATAAATCTAGTGTCACTCTGTCTTAAGTTGAAAATATCTAAAGTAAAAATGGTGGCATAGCTAGCCAGAATATTTACATTAGCCTACAGGTGGAGGTAGTCTAACACAAAGCCTAGTCTATAAGAAAGTGGTGGATATCTCATGTTAATGATTGAACACTATACTGATAGTGAAAAACAGAGTAGTTGTATGGGCACTTGAAGTATGGTTTCTAGTGAATAGATATCACTCTCACACCACTGTAAAGCTGAAAAATTATAAGTCATACCATCTTATATTAGAGACCAGTTTATAGTTAATCCTTCCAATGGCTCAGTGAAGCATTGTTCTCCATTTTTCAGATAAGAGATTTGGAGACACAGAAGGGTTCTAGAATTTGCCCAAGGTCACAAGTCTGGGGTCTGGTTCCAAAGCCCTTGCTGATAGGTTTTGTGAGTCCAGGTAACTGCAGGGACCCTCTATCTAGTGCCAGGATGCTATCAACTCCCTAGAGCAAGGGATTACCATCTTCTCCTAGACATTGGTCCTGATGCTTCTCAGGTAAATGTGGTCACACTGAGGTTCATGAGTTTTGCCGGTGTGTCTTTCTCTCAGCGGGGAGTAGGACTGAAACTGGGTTCATAGTTAGTGCTGCTTTCTGCTGCATGTGTGAGCCTCGGACTATGGGTTTCATTTTACCTAGCTGTCATCAATGGTCTACCAATGGGGATTGCGTTGGGTCAACTCCAGGTCCCCTCTTAGCTCAGTGTCTGTCCCTAGTCCCACGTGATCTGATAGAATAGCTCTGATTCCTAGTACTGGGTGTAAATTCACTGATTCGATCACTGATTTGATGGTTCTCTTTCTTTTTTTGAGAGAGAGATATTTTGCTACTGGGCGCGTGTATTTACCAGAGAGACAGAAAGGCAGAAAGTTGAAAAATCACTTCCCAGGGGGATGGCCACACTGTAATCCCTTCTCCTCCATTCTCCTCTCGAGATTTTGGGCACACATGTACATGCGCCTGGTGTGAGTTTTAAGCTGCCGGGTCTGGGACTTGAACCGTGATTGTCTACGTGGGAGTCCAGTGACATAACCATTATGCCATTTGCTGGTCCCTCAGTGATTATTTCATTTGTTCAACAAATAGCTTCTCTGAGTCTACTATTTGTACTAACTTCCTGGAGAAATAAACGTTTGAAGTACTCAGTAACTTAGAAGCTGATTTTTCCCATTTTAGTTTACTGTAAGGCCTCCCAAAGAATTAGCATGTTAGTATGCACCCCGCACTCCCACCAGGACACATGCCCACAAAACCGCCCCTGAAGGGAAACCTGGAAGTCTATCATCCAGTGCTGTTTAATCCAAATCGGCTGACATTCAAGGGCTTCCTGCCTTGGGGCAAGTCCTCTACCTTCAGCCCCACTTTGATCTTGGAGCCCAGGCCTCTTTCATTTTACAGTTGAAATAACAAAGGTTAAAACAGATGACAACTATTCCTAGAGAGCGGGTCTTTTGTCTCCCAAATCTGCATTATGGTGAGACACTGGGGAGGTTGGGTCATCTCGGCTGGCCGAGCCTTGGCGAATCAGAGGGTTCTTCCCTGCTCTAGAAGTAGATTTAAGCCGAAGATTCCACAAAGCACAGAAGTCCAGTATTTACAACCCAAGGTCTGAAGGCTGGAGTGGGCAGTGGCCCTCACCTTGCAGTCAGTCCCTCCGGTCTTCACTGGAGGGGGAGATTGTGAAACTGCAATGCTCCCTCCCCCATCCACAGGGAAACTAAAGGGTGGAGCACGTTCCTGGCGGAGTGGGAGGGGCTGGCAGCGGGGAAATGAAAGGAAGCTCAGCTAAACTGCAGGGTACAGGCCTTCAGAGCCTCTGTGCCTTGAGGCCTGCTCCAGCAGGGTCTTGCTGAGACTCTCCTTCCCTGGGGCCATGCCCTTTCCTTCCTGACCTGCCCACCTCCCGACTCCACCCTCTTCCTCAACAATTCTCCCTTTTTCCTGATTTGCCAAACAGAGCAGCCCAAGAGCTTCCCCTGGCCCGGGCCCTGACTCTGACCCTCTGCCAGTTGGTTGTTTGGGAGCTGGGGACGTGTCCCTAGGTGTCCCTAGATGGCTAGGTTCAGGTTTTACCAGCTGAAGAGGAGGCAGCTGATCCCAGATGTGAGCCCCGTTCCTGTGGCTTCCTTCCAGAGTCAGGTCTTCTAAAGAATGCTTAGCGAATGTCTCAGCTTCCAGACCGAGGCCTGCTGTTCTTGGCTCAGGGAGATGTTTTTCAGCAGGGAATGCTCAATGCAGATATCTCTGTAGGGGTGGGGCGGGTGAGACAGACCTCTCAAGTTATCAGAATTCCCAGTGTGACTCCTCCGTTCTGTCCCCTTGGTGACTTCACATGTTCTCAGGACAGCTTTCAGAAAGCCTCCTGCCTGCTACTTGCACTTGGGAGTGAGGGGGAGCCATGCGATGACTATATGTGGAATTTGTTGAGATCAGGCAGAAGGAAGTGAAGACACTCTCTTCTGATTTGTGACATGTGAGAACGTTCTCTTGACAGAAGCAGCTCCCAGTAATAGTAACAGCTCCGGGCCTTCGACAGGCCGCAGCCCATCACCTTCAGCACCCTGCCAAGCTCTACAGCATCCCTGTGGCAGGAGGGGGCGGAGAGCCTCCAGGCAGAGTCTGCCAGGGGAAAGGGGCTAAAGACAGACACGGAGAGAGGCAGAGCTAGAGGGATGCCGTGAGAGCAGAGGCAGATGCAAGAGAGACACAGAGAAACCGAGGTACAGAGAGATGAGGTACAGGGATCCAGGAAGCCAGAGAGCAGGGAGGCAGAAACAGCTGACGATGGAGACAAGAAGAGAGGACGGGCTGAGAGACTTGGCCCCTGCTATTGTCCCCTTAGAGCCTCTCTGAGCCCTGAAGACACTCTCCCTGCATGGAAGCCCCACAACTGACCCAGCTAAGGAGAAAGAAAGAGAAGGGGCCTCCTACTAGGCCACTGGTGACAAATTCTGCATTCTGGGGCCTACAGAGGTCTTCAAGACCCAGGATTCTTTGGTTTAAACCTCTGAGAAGCCGCCTTCTCCATGAAGTCTAGATTTGGGGGCTCCCTCCGGGTGGTGCTATTTATTTAAAAAGAATATCTTTTTTGAAAACAAAGTGTTGCTTTCTCCCATTTAAAAATAACCTTTTCCACCCCCGCTACCTCATTACGAAAGAAAACAATGCAAGCTCATCATGGCGAACTGGGAAAATATGAAAAGATACAGGAAAAAATACAACATGAATAGTAATCACATCACCTCGTGATAACCACCGCTAGCAATTTGATGGTTTTTCTTTCAATCTTTTGTCAGAGCTATATAATTAGCAAGAATAGGCCATGAGCATTTTTATTAAATATTATTTGACATCACCACTTTTATTAGTATATATATTCTAATATATGGATGTGATATCCTTTTTAAAAAATATTTAAGAGATTTTTGCTGTAGTTTGTGTGTACTTGCTAGAGAGACAGAGAGAGAAAAAGTGAGAAGTCGCCCCCGGGAGGATGGCCACGCCATAACCCCTTCTTCATTCTCCTGGGATTTGGGGCTGCACTCACACATGCCTGGCATGAGTTTCAAGGCACTGGGTCCAGGATTCAAGTCGTGGTCAGCCATGTGGGAGTCCAGTGCCTTAACCACCACTCCACCCACTGTCCCCTCTTTATTGAGGTATAGTTGAGTATTTAGGTGGCATCTAACTTTGCTTCTATGAATAACAATTTAATAAATATATTTCTGCCTATGTCTTTACCTGAGTTTCTTATTATTTCTTCAGGTTACATTTAAAAGAGACTTACTGTGTCAAAGGTCATGAACTTTTTTTTTTGGGGAGGGGGTTGCTATAGGGCGCTTGTGCTCTCCAGAAAGAGCGAGACAGAGAGACAAACGTGAGAAATCACCGCCCAGGGGGGATGGCCACACAGCAATCCCTTCTTCTCCATTCTCCTCTCGGGATCTTGGGAACGCACGCACACGCACCTGGCATGGGTTTAAGCCACCGGGTCTGGAACTTGAACCACGGTTGACTACATGGGAGTCCAGTGACACAGGCATTACACCAACTACTGACCCCTGTCATGAACATTTTTAAGGCACACACACACATATATATTTGACAATGATTTACACAAGAAGTCATCAAAAAGTTTAAGAAGTATGCATATTATTAAAAAGCAGAGCATGGATTTCAAAAATGTTTTGCACCAAAATTAGCTCGCATTTTAATTCCATTTTTCCATACCCTTTCTGAAGTCCCTTTGTATGTATGTGTGTGCATGCACACAAGTGTACATATATGCATATATAAAATCTTCAAATTGTATGATGAAACTTCTAGATGCAGACACTGACCACAGAGCATTTAATGGCTAGTGACAGTACTTTTTAGTTTGTACGATAAGTTGACACAGGTGGGAAATGAACCCAGGAAATAAGCTCCGAGATCTCCTGTGGATGCCTTAAAACCTTGGATAGTACCAAAACCAACACAGACTGTTTTTTCCTCTACATGCACACCTGCTATGAAGTTTACTTTATAAATCAGGCACCGTAAGAAAGTAACAACAATAGCTAGTACTACACAGAACAATTACGAGAATTCTTTGGGGCCATCATTATGTTAAATGATACCAAGACAGTGACAGCCTATCTGATAACAGAGACAGCTACTAAATGACCGTGGATATGCTGGACTGAGGGCTGATTTATGTAATGGGTGGGACAAAGTGGGGCAGCAAGAGAGGTCATCATGCAATTCAGAAAGATGTGCAATTTTAAGCTTATGAATTGTTTATTTCTGGAAGTTGCCACATAATATTTTTAGACGGCAATGGACTATGGATAACTGAAACTGTGGAGAGCACAACTTCAGATAAAGGGGACATTTCCCTTAGACTAAATTCTTGTGTGTCATTTCTGGAATTTCATTTTGTTCTGCCACGTTATTCAGTACCATGTTGTTTTATACAGTATAGCTTTATGGTATGGTTTAATATCTGACAGGGTTGGTTCCTCTTCATTACCGTTTGTTTGCTTATTTGTATTTTTAAAAACTTTTTGCTATTTCTGAATATCCACATTATAGTTATCTCCATATTTCAAAAGAGTAAGCCGAGGCTTGGAGAGGTTCAGTGACTTGACCAAGATCTTAGTATTCACCAAGTATTCCTTTCTAAAGGTTTCCCCATTCTTGTCATACCATAAGCATCCTGGGTCAGGCCTTCACGGTGCTAGCTTGATCCTAGAGCCACCCTGACTATTAAGATAGCCAGTAGCCACATATGGCTCTTTATATTTAAATTTATTAAAATAAAATAAAATAAAATAAGATAAAATAGTTTTGCTCCCCAATTGCTTCAAACATATTTCAAGTGTTTAAGGACTATAAATGGGCACCATATTAGACTATACAGATAGAGGATTTCTTCTTTTATTTAGAATTAATTAGTTAATTTTATTTATTATTACCATTATTATTATTTTAAAATTTGTTATAGGGCACATGTAGTCATGAGAGAGAGAGAGAGAGAATGGGAAAATGAGAAAGAAACCAAGTCATCAGGTCTAGGACGCAAACTGCAGTCAACCGTGTGGGAGTCCAGTGCTTTAACCACCATGCCAACTACTGACCCCCAGATATAGAGCATTTCTAGCACAGAAATTTCTTCCTTTCTTCTTTCTTTCTTTTTTCTTTCTTCTCTTTCTTTCCTTCCTTCTTCCTTTTTCTTTGTTTCTTCTTCTTTCTTTTTTTTAAGAGATTTTTGCTACAGGGCGTGTGTGCTCGCCAGCAAGATAGAGAGACGGAAAGCGAGAATTCAGCCCTTGGGGAGATGCCACACTGCAATCCCTTCTCCTCTGTTCTCCTCCTTGGGCATGCATGCACATGCACCCAGTGTAAGTTTAAAGCCACTGGTTCTGGGACTTGAATCGTAGTCAGCCATGTGGAAGCCCAGTGACGTAACCACTATGCCATCTGCTGGTCCCTATCATAGAAATTTCTACTGGGTAATATTGCTCAAAAAGGCTAGTGTCAAGACTTTGGGCCTGAATCCCTCCTCTCTCTTCCTCCCCACCAAGTCTCACTATCGACTGAGAATAAATCAAATGTGATCACTAATCTGAAAACTCAAATGTGATCACAGCAGTTAGTTCAAAAGCTTGATTAATCCCCCTCTTGCCTGCTATCTGCCACATTAAGAATAAGCCCAAATTGGCAACTACCCTTCTTTGTTATCACCATCTGCTTTTCTACACAATTATTATATACAATCTGTGTCTGGATTGAGGCTGTATAGGTATAGAGATAAGCCAGGGATCCTATACTCAAGGATTCCATGGTTTAATGGATTAAAATAATACATACTCTCTCTGCTGCCCTGCTTTATTTTTCTTTGTAGCACTTAACTACTGCTAGCATTTACTTATTATGTATTGCTCCCATTAAAATGCTTACCTTCTGAGGGCGATGGCTCTCTACAATTTGTTAACTTCTGTGTTCAAAGAGTCTGATATTGTGCCCTGCACTCTGTAGTTGCAAAATAGTATCTATGAATGAGTAACTCTATATTCTATTTTATTAAGCTTCTAGTTCTTTCTGATGAGCTAGAAAACTTGGAAATGAAGCAATGTTTAACCACAGTCATTTGTATGTCAAGTCTACAATGCTTAAAATCCAGCCTGTGTCTTATGTTATTCAATATCAATATGTCACATTCCTGCAAACAACCACCATTTCCTCCACTACTGGGAAAAAGAGAGAAAAAGGGATAACACAAGATGGATTTTATGGCAACTGTTTGGTCTAATGGAAGCCCTTAGCTGAGTCTAAGGTCTGCTTAAAGAGATAATCCAAGCACCCAATCCTAGCAAGTTACTTAGGAGGGAAATGTAAAGGCTGTCTAAAGGCAAGTTAAAAAGAAATGAACAAACAATTATCTTCTATGGTGCTGATTACTAGGTAGTTTTTAAACAATAATGAGCATTCAGCTTGAGTAGTTAGAATCCTTTTTTGGTTGCCTGTTCACTTTTGGCACTGTGAGACAGGAATAGTTTAAGGGACAATACTGACAATACTGGTGGGACATCAGGTCCTCGAATGCACCATAGAGACTCTCCCTGTTTGCCCTGCTTCCTTAGCTTTAACTTTCTATAACGCGTCTCTAACACATAGAAAACATTTTTTCTCCTAGGGACCAGTGGTTAGCGTAATGGCTATGTCGCTGGGCTCCCACATGGTCAACCGCGATTCGAGTCCGGGACCCGGTGGCTTAAAACTCACGCCGGGCGCGTGTGCGTGTGTGCCCAAGATCCCAAGAGGAGAATGGAGGAGAAGGGATTGCGACGTGGCCATCCCTCCTGGGGGGGGGTGATTTCTCACTTTCTGTCTCTCTGTCTCTCTCTGTCTGTCTGGCAAGCGCATGTGCCCTATAGTGAAAAAACCTCTCAAAAAAGGAAAAAAAAAAACAAACATTTTTTCTCCTTCCATTGATTCTTTTTTATTTTTAAAAATTTGCCAGAGGCTGTAAGGGCTTTCTGAAGAGAGAGGAGAGAGAGAGAGAGGGAGAGAGAGAGAGAGGGAGAGAGAGTGAAAAAGCTCCCCACCATGGGGAAATGATCAAACCAAATCTTTTCTCCATTTCTCTTTTTGGGATTTTGGGCACACACACACACACACACACACACACATACACATTATGTTTTTCAAGTCACTGGGTCCAGATTTGTATTACAGGGTTGACCATGTGGGATCTAGCAATGATAACCACCATGTGATTGACTGGTCCTCCTTCTGTTTTTTTTTTTTTTTTTTTTTTAAGAGAGATTTTTTGCTATAGGGCATGTGTACTCACCAGAGAGGCAGAGAGACAGAAAATGAGAAATTACCCCCCAGAGGGTTGGCTATGATGCAATCCCTTCTCCATTTTCCTCTCAGGAATTTGGGCACACATGCACATGTGCCCAGTGTGAGTTTAAAGCCGCTGGGTCCGGTACTAGAACCACGATTGACCATGTAGAAGTCCAGCAATGTAACCATTTTGCCCTCTGCTGGTCCCCTTTCTGCTGATTTTAAAAACAAATTGAAGAATTTCTATCCTTTAATAGAAAATTTAGTCCATTAACTTTTAGTGTAATAACATTTGTACACAATGTTATTTCTTACAGTTAGCTTTATATTTACCACTTGTTTTTTGTTTCCACTTTTTTATTTCCCTTAATTTTTACTCTATTTTTCTATTCCACAATTAGTTTCTTCACTTTTATAATAAGCACATACATTTCTATTATAGTTGGAAAAATATCCAAATGTTTCCTCTGTTTCCTGCCTTATTTTATATTTTAATTTTTACTCTATTTTTCTATTCCACAATTAGTTTCTTCACTTTTATAATAAGCACATACATTTCTATTATAGTTGGAAAAATATCCAAATGTTTCCTCTGTTTCCTGCCTTATTTTATATTGTATGACCTTTTAAAATATTTTAATTCTCCACTCTTCCTTTATATATACATGAGATTTTAAGAACTCTTTCACTTGTGCTTTCTGTTCTTTTGCCTCTCAAAGTCCTAGCTTTTACTAAAGTAGTTTTATTATAATTGGTTTCAATTTGTTATAAGGTTTTCTTCTAATATTATGTCATTTATATCTAAAGGTCTTTTCTTAGCTCTTTTTTTTTTTCTCCTCAGTTTCCCTCAGACTCTGTGGTAATTAATTTTTTTGGTAAGAATTTTTCTTAGTGTGACTTTTTTTCAAAAGTTATTTAATTTTATTTATTCATTCATGTATTTTAATTTGAGCAGAGATACACACAGAGAGAGAGAGAGTCACCAGGTCTGGGATTCGAACCATGGTCGGCCATGTGGGAATGTCCAGTGCCTTAACCACCATGCCATCTGCTGGTCCCAATAGTGTGGTGTTTTAAAAATAAGTCTTAAAACTGATATTTCTTCCTGAGGTGGAGTTTAATTCCTTTCCCTTATGTGTAGCCTGGATTTCCTTCTAATGAGTAGGATATGGAAGTAGTGAGTTCTGAGAGTAAGTCATAAAAAGTGTGTGTCTTAGTCCTTGATGACTTTTTTGGATCACTCATTATAGAGAAAAGTAGTTACTATATCGTGAGGACACTAAAGCAGTACTACAGAGACATTCATATGGTGAGAGATGGAGGCCTCTTACCATCATCCATAGGAGATATCTTGGAAGCAGTTCTCTCAGTCCCAGTCCCAGTCAAGTTTTCAGATTACTGTAGCTGATAAATTGTCAGACAGATTCCCTATTGAGGCACCCAAAGGAAGCCTCTTTGTCTTCCCATTACCTCCTAAACCACGGAAATAGTGAGTATACAGCTCACCTAATCAGCTCCCCTACAGCTCTTCAGAGGCCAGTAAGACCAACAGGTTCTCCCAAGAATACTCAGGTTGACCATTGAGGTCCTCTACTGGCATCTCCAGGGCTTTCACAGAATTCCCTACTGTTTTGATCTTCTTGGTACTCTCAGTCGTTGGAATGCAAACTCTTTTATTTACTTGTTTATCTTAAATGTAGAGAGCACATGCATGAGAGAAAAGAGAGAGAGAGAAAGAGGAGAGAGAGAGAGAGAGAGAGAGAGAGAATACCCTCTAGAGGATATTGTTATGTCATGATTTCCTTTCCCCAATTGCTTGAGTTCCTCAGGATCTTAGGGGCCTGTATATGTATCTGATGTGTTTTCAGGCCAGCCCAGGATTCAAACCCATGGTCAGCCATGTGGCATACAGCACTGCAGTCCAGTACACTATGAACTGTGCTGGCTGACTCTGAAACCCAAATTCTTGCCTGGATCAGAGAGCAAATGGGATTCTGTGTGCACTGTCAGATAGTGGGGATAATTTACAGATTCTATTGCTCAATGACCCCAATACTCACTAGCTCTGGAGAAGGAATTATGATTAGATTCAATGGGGAGGGAAACCATTTCCTTCTCAGAGTACCATCTGTCCATTGGCATAACTCCTTAATTCCTAGTGAGAGTGACTCCTTCCTCCTCCAAGTGCTTAGCTCATTGTCTCTGGAGCAGTCTACCTTGACATGGACTCTGAGACCTCCCCCCACCACACTGAGCACCTGAGACCAGTGACTATACTTCACTCTCCGTTGTTCTCTCAGTGCCTAAACAGTGTCAGGTGCAGCATAAATGCTCATCAGAGACTTGTGAAATAGAGCTCATCTTTTCCCCAGGCACCTTGAGTAAAACAGTGTTCTTCCCCTTTCGTGGAGATACTGGCATGCCTACCTAGACCAAGACATGCACTTGCAGTAGTTGGAAGTTGAGATGGAGTTATACCCAAACATCTCCACTGTCTGGACTGGATTCTCTTGCAATGAGAGTATTGACTTCAGAGACTTGCAGAAGGTATAAAATATGACCCAGTGGGCTGTAGAAGGAGGATCATATCATTGTCTTGTGCAAATCACATTGGTCCACTTCTAGGAGTTATACAGAAGACTGTCTTGGGAACCAGCAGTTAGCGTAATGGCTATGTCGCTGGACTCCCCCATAGTCGACCGCGGTTTGCGTCTCGGACACGGTGGCTTAAAACTCATGCTGGGCGCCTGTGTGTGCCCAAGATCCCAAGAGGAGAATGGAGGAGAAGGGATTGTGGCGTGACCATCCCCCCTGGGGGGTGATTTCTCGCTTTCTGTCTCTATGTCTCTCTCTGTCTGGCGAGCGTACGCACCCTATAGCGAAAAAATCTCTCCAAAAAAAAAAAAAAAAAAAAGAAGACTGTCTTAGTAAACCCAGAACAGTCAGTTTATAATCTAGGCTACTCATAAAGGCCTCCAAAGGCAGCCCATCCTGGGAATGGTCTTGGCCGGGGCAGTATTTCTTCGGGGATATTCTGGGAGCATTATTCTCGGGAGCTCCTGTGTGAAAAAAAAAAAAAAAAGGCTATTGAGAGCATAATATATATATATAATTTAATTGTTTCCTTGCCAAACTATGTCATAGAGTACATTTAGATATTATACAAACAAATACAAAGCAGGAGACCAGCAAAGAAACTTACTTACATTTATTTGATTCAAATTTTTCAGACATATTTGCCCCTGGATCTCACCTTCTTTTTCAACATATAGGGGATTTCAGAAAGCTTATAGGAAGATGGAATTAAAATATAACTTTATTTTGGCAAATAAAAAATTTTGAAATCCATGGTTTTCATAATAAACACTTTCATGAGCTTTTTGAAGACTCCTCATGAGGCACATCCACAACCTAGGGGGATATTTGTGGACGATATACTGGGGAAGACAGGGGTTCTGGAGTTCCAAAGAACCTTAGAGTTCACACTGAGCCTGGTTTCCATATAACTCTGAGGCAGTGTGGCCTACAGCAGTAGGCCTCAGAGTGTGGGCAGATCAGTATCACCTGAAAATGTTTTGGAAATTCAAATTCTTAGGCCCCACCCAGCCCTAGTGAATCAGAAACGGTGCATAGGGAGTGTGCGCTCACTAGAGAGAATCAGAAAGAGGGAAATTAAGAAATCACCCCTAAAGGGGATGGGCATGCTGCAATTCCTTCTTCTCCATTCTCCTCTTGGGATTATAGGCATACATGCACACGTGCCCAGCATGTTTTTCAAGCGACCAGGTACAGGGCTCGAAATCACAGTCAGTCATGTGAGAGTCCAGAGCCTTAACCACCACACCACCTGCTGGCCCCAATAGTCTGCATGCTAATAGTCCTCCAGGTGATTCTGATTTCCCTCTAAGTTGAGGATTGACATAGTCTGGCTTTCACTTCTACCTCTGCTACTTTGTACCTTTGTGACCTGGGATGACTTTCTTAAGCTCTCTGTGTGAAATAGTGGCCATCTCATGAGGCTGTCACAAGCATCAAGTGAATGAAAATATGTTCATTGCCGCTAAGTGTTCTCTATCATTGCCATTACTGAGTCGGTCCTCTGAATGTCCACTGAAAGGGGGGTGTAGGGTGTTACTGAGACAGGGATTGTATTGAGGGTTTGTGGGTGGGACCATGAGTTGGTATTATAAAATTCTGACATTTGCTCGCTGACCTTACAGAACACGAGACATTCCAATGCCAGGAGATGCTTTGCACTGTGACATTCCGGGAAACATCTTTTCATGGTAGCTCAGGATGATTCATTACGAACCACTGGTCTTAGGAAATAAAGACCTTGGGGGAAGTAGGACCACTTCAGCTGACTTTCCTGCACTGACTTCAGATAGTGAATAAAAGCCCAGGTTGAGCTTTAGCGAATGTCCTTTGACTGCACAGATGAAGCCCTCCTTCAGGACCTGCAGAGAGAGTTTCATTCCAGTCTGTGTTACAGTAAGCCTGATGGTGTGGCAGTCTCAGTAATTTGACATAGATGCTCAGTGGCAGAGCCAGGATTTGAACCCAAGACTTAGGCTGTTTGCCTAAGGTTCCTACCACATTACTATGGCATGTTTCATCTGGAGGACCTAGAGAGCAAGCATCGAGTCCAATCGGCTCAATTCAGTTAAGAGATAGAAGTCAAAGGGGCTCAGTGGCTGGCTTAAGGTCATACAGAATCGAAGTGACTGAGCTACAGCTGAACCCCGATCTCTTCCTCCAAATTCAGCAGCAGATAAGACGCTGGAGTGGGACAAAGAAGGATGAGCACCCTGCCTGCCTCCTTCTGGCGTTTGATGTAGTGTGTGGGCTGGCCCTGAGAATCTTGTTTTTCCTAAACCCTGGGCAAGGTCTAGCTGCCTGCGGTGTTGTGGGTGCGAGTCTGCTGAGAGTAGCTCTGTCCTGCCCCAGAGGTCCTGTCTGGGTCTGGGACATGCTTGACTGGCAATCTACAGGAAGCTCTGGGAAAGCCAAACAAAAGGTAACTAGAATGTGCCACAGGGGGCCCATTAGCTTCCTGGAGCCTCACGGAACATTCCCAGGAGGGATCGTTGCTGGGAGTGTGTGATCAGCGGCAGGCACTGTCACAGGCAGCTGCTGGCATATTAATATTCCAGATAAATGGCTTTTGGCTCAGGCAAAAGATCCTGCTTGGGAGCAGGTTTCACTTTGAAGCTCCTAAGAGGGGCAGCTTGCAGAAAAAGGCGAAGGGAAAAGGCAGCTTTGCAAAATGATTCCACTTGAAACCCTCCGCTCCAATCCATCTCTGTTTATTTTGTTCCTCTGCCTCTCCTGATTCATGGCAGGCTCACAGGAAAGGAGACAGAGAGCTCGGCAGTACACGTCCTCCCAGAGGAAGGCTGTTAGCAATTAGCCAGGACACAAAAGCGGCAGTGCCCGCTGGAGGCAGTCCGTGCAACCCTGGGCTCTGCAGCCTCACCACCCTGCGTTTGAATCCCAGTGCAGCCAGTTCCAGCCGTATGACCTGGGGTAGGTCACTCACACTTGCTGAGCCTCAGTTTTCTGGACTGTACAATGGGGAGGACACAACCTTCCCTGCAGGGTGGTTGAGGATGAAATGCAGCCACGTACACGAAGCACTCAGCACAATGCCAGCTGGTGGTAGAAGGTAGGGGCATTTACAAAGGTGGGGACTCGGAGCAAACTGAACACTGAGGCATCTTGAGCAAGGCTGGTGCCCTCGTTTCTTCCCAGTAACACTGCTCACCAACTAGGGGCCTCCCAGACCCCCCTTCATGTGCTTGGGTCAGAGGGAATAAGTCCAGATAACCAAGCTTAGGGAAACTCCAGCTTAAAGCACTTCAAACCCAAATTTACAGATGTGGAAACAGACCCAGAGACACCTTGCTTGCATTCATAAAGCAATGTGTCCTGCTGGAGAAGACAAAGTGTTGTTTTCTTTCCATCTTCTTCAGTGTATAAGGTACATACTCAAAAGGAAACTTACTACTCATGGCCTTTCTCTTTCCCCCCTAAGCCTTGCACTTGCAAAGGGAAGAGTTGTTATTGTATGTTCATCTCCAGTGGACCAGATCAGGCCAGGCTGGCAGGTGAGTGTATGGTGTAGACATTCCCAGACCTCAGCTGTCAGGCAACACAGGTGGTGTTCCCAGGGTGAGCCATGGACAGGTATGTGTTGGGTCCAGGCCTCTGAGTGTCTACAATGCTCACTTAAGAGCTCTGCAGAGGAACAAGGTGGAGGCCTCCTGGCACCGAAGGACCTCAAATCCCACGTCTGGCAAGGATGTTCATTACAGATCCTTGGATAACCCTGAGCAAGTTGCCTGACTCTCAGTTTCCCCATCTGCACAATAGAGGGCACATACTCCTCTTTTCAGGGATACTGCAGGAGCTAAACAGAAAGAGTGACAGTGTCCCTACCCCAGTGCCTGGTTTATAAGAAATGCTCAGGCAAGTCCAGGAGTGCTCAGAGCAGCCACCAGACCATGTCCAGGGAGAGAGGCCCTCGATCTTCCATGGAGACCAGAGGCTGGCCCTTAGTGCAGATCTCAGACTGGGCTCCAAACAGGGCTGGTCAAGGTGGGTGTCCTGGCTGCTGAGCCTGGGATGTGGGAGGTGGGCACTGTAAATATGTAACAATGGGAGCAATGACAGGGCAGCTCCGTGCTCACCACAAGTCACACATCAACCAGGCCTGCCATATACACAGGCAATCCTTTCTCACCTGGTTTATGCAAGTGGCTCCATTTGCCCATGGCAGGCTGCTACCTGAAAACCACACCCATGGCCACAGAGCAAGACAGAGCCCTGTCCCTCTGGCTTTGGTGCCTTCCACCTCCAGCTATAGGGGGAAGGGCTGCCCAGGTGTTCAAGAAGGTGCCCCCCATGGTGGCAGCCAGACTTCCAGGTCACAGAGTCAGAGACACATGCTTGGGACTTAGTGCAAAGCAGGGTGTGAGTAGGCAAGTCTTAGCCTTCTCATCTCAAGCTGCAGGTGAGATCATGACTAGAAGAAGGTCCTGTTTCTCACCTGGTCCTTCATAGAACCCTTGGGAAGACATCAGGAGAATGAGAACGGGACAGCCCTTGGGAGATGCCAAATCACTTTCTTTTTTTCTTTTTTCTTTTTTTTCCTTTTTTTTCTTCTTTCTCTTCTCTTCTCTTCTCTTCTCTTCTCTTCTTTCTCTTTTCTTCTCTTTCCTCTTCTCTTCTTCTTTTTTCTTTTTCCTCTTTTCTTTTTCTCTTCTCTTTTCCCTTCTTTTCTCTTTTCTTTTCTTCTTTTTAATTTTCTTTTTTAAAAAAAATTTCCAGGGCCAGCAGTTAGCATAATGGCTATGTTGCTGGACTCCCATGTAGTCGACCGCAGTTCGAGTCCTGGACCCAGTGGCTTGAACTCATGCCGGGTGCATGTACATGCGTGTCCAAGATCCCAAGAGGAGAATGGAGGAGAAGGGATTATGGCCTGGCCATCACCCCTGAGGGGGGGGTGATTTCTCACTTTCTGTCTCTCTGTCTCTCTCTGTCTTTCTGGCGAGCGCATGTGCCCTATAGTAGAAACACTTCAAAAAAAAATTTTTTTTTCCAGTGAGCACATAAACTCTCCAGAGAGAGAGAGAGAGAAAAGCACCTCATGGGGCATGATCATGCTACACTTCCTCTCTCTCTCCTTTCATGATTTTGGGCATGCATGCACATGTGCCCAGTGTGTTTCTCAAGCTGTTGGGTATGGGACTCAAACCATAGTCAGCCATGTGGGATCCAGCTGCCTTAAGCACCATGCCACAGCTGGTCCACCAAAGCTATTTTTAGTGTGAGGAAGTAGAAGATGATGATACACAAGAAGAGGTGGAGAGAATCGCATTGCTCCAAATCTAAGGAAACGGTTATTATGAAAAGCCCAACCCTGAGCTCTTTCCTGTGCCCAAGGTAGTGACATGATCCCTCACTAACACTACCCATCCTCCCCTAAACCCACAAAGCGGCCTTTGCACTTCCCCTTAGGGGTACTTTGACACCTCAGGCACCCATGGACCTCAGCTGCTGGGGACCATAGAGCATCCTGAATCTCTCTCACTGTAACTGGGCAGAGTTTAAGAGACATATCCTGGCTGCTTGGTGTGGAAGGCCGTCAGCCCTAGGGCCAATGCCTCGTTCCCATAGACCTGCAAGAAATACTAAGAGAGCTGAAACACCAATCACAATCTGAGTTTCTTTAAAGTGTCAGGTGGAAGGAGCTTCAAAAGGACCAAAATGAGGTCAGCAAGAGCATATGCTGCCCCTAATGTCAGGTGTTGTTTTATTTTTATGTGTGTGGCTTCTTTTCTGAAGTCATATTACTATGCTTCCAGATTTGAAAGACAGCATTAATTCTTAAGTCCATGGTCTCTGAGTACTCAGTTCAGCCTCCATCCATTGCTTGCTGTCCCCTGGAATATCCTTGGGAAGCAGACATCAGGCCCTGCATTTGCATGCCTTTTATGATGGAGATTCATCATCTCCCTTTTCAGCCATCCCATCTCCCATGGCCCTGGCTTTGTTAGAAAGTTATTCCACTTGTGAGCTAAAATTCCATCTCTGTAGGACACACCCATTCTCTCTGCTCCAGGATCACCATTTAGAGATCTGGAAATGATGTCTCCTCCACTCTGAGTCTTTATGGGGTGACCAGAGACATGAGATCCGTCATCTTCTTCTATGGCTTTCCATAGAACTTTCCCTTCTCTTAGCAAATGAGGGCGAGTCTCATACTTCATCTTATTGATGAAGACAATGAAGCACAGAGTAGGTAACCAACTGTCAAAGGCCATGTAGCTGATGACCTTGAAGAAGCTGAACTAAGATTCAGGTCATCTTCCAAGTTTGAGACTCTCCAGTGCATATTGTGTTGGGCTCAGTGTTGGCATTACAAGGGGCTCTAGGGTGTCCAATAGTCTTTTGAGGAACTTGGACCATCATACCTTTTCCACCCAGAGTGTAGCTGCCTGCCCTATATGACCTTTGAAGAAAGGGACATTTTATTTCTCAGAATAGGGGCAGACAGCCTAGGCTGCTGGCTTTCCTCCAGCAATCCTTGGGACTGCTTCAAGCAGAAATGTCTGGAAATTTGTAGAGTTCATGAGCAAATGGCTTCATGGAAGCGCCTGTTAAAATTTCCTCTGCTGGAGACTGAAGTAGACAGAGCCAAAGTCAGTGGGCCTCCCACCTCCCCCACAGTACCCCTGGGTCTCATTCTCCTACCACTCCAGCCCAGCCCTGGAAAACCCACACCCTTGTTTAAACACCAGCACTGAGCAGATCTGAGCAGAGGCCATATGTGTTAGATTATATTATTATTTAAAATATTCGCTGGTCTTTCCATGGAAGATTATTTCTCCCTACCTCATTAGGCTTGGTCATTTGATTTGATTTAGCCAATGAAATGTGAGCAGAAGTGAAGTGTGTGACTTCTGTACAGAAGCGTTAAGAACCATTAAGTTCTACTCTGTCTTCCTCCAACCATGAGACTAGCAATGTCCCAGATAAAGGATACTCTCTCAGCCCAATATAGAATGAAGACGGCATAGAACATAGCTGTAGATGGCTGGAAAGGATATATAACATGAGTGAGAAATAAGCTTTTGTTGCTATAGGTCAACTTATTTGTTACTGCAGCATAATTTAGACTACGCTGATATACTAGAAATGGCAGGAGGTGATGTGTTGTCAATACAAATTGGCCCTGAGATCCCTCCAGATCAAATTTCCCATAACATATGGAAAGAGAAAAAAATATACCTGCAGGTAAACCCAGAGGTAGGAGAGCTCTGTTTTCCCAACTTCCCTCTTTAGACTTCACTGACTTAAAGTAAGAAGGGTGGTATTAGAAGTGGCCTCGGGACCAGCAGTTGGTGTAATGGCTATGGTGCTGGACTCCCATGTAGTCGACCGCGGTTCGTGTCCCGTACCTGGTGGCTTGAAGCTCATGCCGGGCGCATGTGCGTGCATGCCCAAGATCCCGAGAGGAGAATGGAGGAGAAGGGATTGCGGTGCGGCCATCCACCCTGGGGGGGTGATTTCTCGCTTTCTGTCTCTTTGTCTCTCTCTCTGTCTGTCTGGCGAGCGCATGCACCCTATAGCAAAAACCTCTCAAAAAAA
>NW_006159929.1:2401126-2417513 GCF_000334495.1 Tupaia belangeri chinensis
CTCAAGCTCCCCACACTTCCTCCAGCCATAAAACTTGTTTGGGGCTTCTGATAGTGATGGTGTGAGGCTCAATTTTCACTCAAATATTGATTTTTATCCTCAAGAGAAAATAGTTTGTACTCTTTAAATAAGAAGGGAAAACAGTTCTGGAATTGATTCCTGAGTAATTGAATCACCTTTTGTCTAGACAATTCAGAATTGCTCAAGAATTATCTATACATTGATTCACATACTGAATTTCCAGCAATTTCCAAAGATGGGGGACATGGAGAACTTCATTGCCATCCCTTCCCCACCCATTTTTTTCTCCTGGGGGAAGCATTAGGCATCAGATTGCTCTGGACCAAATCATCCCAGATGACAGAGCGAGAGGTCCATGAGACCAAACTCGTCCTTTAAATATACCAGGAAAACTGATTCTCAAAAAAGTATACACCAAAAATATCTTTCAGTGTCGGAGAGCCTTATGTTTAAAAAGCATGATCATATCTCTTATTTTGACTATTTCTTTTGTCTATCTAAGAGGAAGCCACTGGTTGGCTGGAGGTTGAGAGGCTAGGTTCTGTACTGTGCGTCTACCAACTAATCTCAATGATGTCTTGGGCAAGTTCTGTCATGTCTCAGAGTCAGTTTTGCTGATAGAAAACAGATTGATGCTATTCATTCACTTGGTCATTCACTCAATAATCACTTTCTGAACACCTACTCTCTATCAACATGGTATGCAGATAAATAAAAATGATAAAGGGAAGATAAGGTGTGGTAGACTAGAAAAATGACCCCAGATGTTTTTTCATCTCTAATAGTGTGCCCTTTTACATCTCTAATGGAGTGTACCCAGAAGTGCACTCTGTCTGGCTTCACATTCACAGCCTGCCAACCACCATCATGGGTGTGAGACACCCCAAGACCATCCAGCCCCAGGATACCCAGTGACTGACCACACTTGGATGTGAGTACACATAAGATATCAGCTAAACGAGAAAAACAAAAACTCAACTGACACTTGATTATGAGCTAGATAAATGATTGTTATTTTAAGTCACTAATCTTTGGGCTGATTTTTTATATAGCAAAAGCTAACCAGTACAGAAAGGAAGAAATTCACTGCTCATCCTTTTATGATAGGTACTATATAAGGCACTTTAAATAGATTTCCTTATTACATATTTACTATAACCCCATGAGGTAGATAATATGCTCTCCACTTTACGGTTGAAGAAACTGATCCTGACAGAAGTTAATCTACTGGTCAGATCCGAGAAGTAGTAGAGCCCAGAATAGAGCCTGAAGCCAAAATGAACTTGGCCTATCGAGGAGGTTCCTGCTAAGAGTAAGAGTTTGTACAGTGGTGTCTGAGTGGTCTGTCCTTCACAGACTCAAAATTCTCAGTCTGTAGTCTGCACAACCCACCTTGACGCTCCACTCCTGCTGCTCTGCAGAGCTGTGGGCTGCCTGGAGAAGAAGCATGCTGAGTCCAGAGAGCCTTACAGAAGATGGGGTCATGATGAAAGGTATGAGGAGAAGGGGTCAAGGCAATACTTTCCAGCTGAAATTCCTCATAAGACCAGCTTATGGGAGACTGCTTCTAAATGATCAATTCCAATCTCATTATGACCGCAGCTGCCATTAACTCAGGAGCTAATTGCTATTAGCTTACAGAAACTCAAGAGGGTTTAGCTGCAAAAATTCCACGACACGGGGCCATCTCACTGCGTAAATGGCCACATTCCTGTTATTAATTCCATTCGACTATTAGCTTATTACTGTTAAGTTATTATAACTTTGTAAAAAGTCCTTGAACCGGATGCATGTCCTCCATGCACATTTCATTATGGGGAGCAAAGTGTACCCAGAGGTTCAATATTCTCATTTTCATTTTTCTTCTAGGTATAGGCTTGCTTAAAAGCACCAGGAAGTTTCTTGATTTGGAAGACAGCTCTGTAAGCAAAGGCCCTAACAAAAACCAGACTTTGCTCAGCATTTTGATGCAATTAAGGTCTTGGCAAGTGAAGAGTGAGTCTGAGTAACAACAAAGCTTAGCACTAGAAGAGCTTTTGGAGACACTGCTCCATTGTCATGCTACACTTGGGGAAACTGAGGACGGGAGAAGAGGCAGGATTTAGGTAAGACAAAGTGCTCTTTGACATCAGGCAGATGACATTATCTGAAATGGCCAGATCTTGGAGAAATTCGAAATCTTCTGAAAATGCCAACTATACAAGATTACCAACACTAAACAATTAAGACAGGGTCCTCACGCTCCCCTGTGAAAAATACCTAGATGCTAAGAAATGGGCCAAGATGCAATCATTCCCTCCTTTTCAGTGCAGCGCCAGCTGGATGGAGAGTTATATGACAGTGTGTAAAATTAGACATATTTAACGGGTGACGACAAGGTTCTCTCTGTCTACGTTCAGAAGCCTCCCTTAACGAGATCCAGTTGGTTTGTTAAGAAAATAGGAGTGTGCACAACGACCAAGTTCACCGTTTGTTTTTATTTAACTTGCAGCTTCTTCCCAAGATGCCTTGGGACATGTCTGGAAAAATGTCAGCCCTTGTTGCTAAGCAAAGCCTGGTTCTGGGAGCTGTTTCCTAAATGCTCCATGGAGTCTCTCCTTGGCCAGGCCCCGGGGAGGCTGATGGGGAGGGGCTAGTGAGGCTGGGATTCTCTGACTGGCTCTGTGACCTTGGTGTGTCATGGTCCCTCTTGAAGACTCTGTTTTCTCATCTATACAACTGAAGAAGAGGAGGTAGAATGTCTTCAGTCCTTCCCTCTTCCATGTGTCTATTCTAAATCTCTTTTATTGGATTTTTGCTCTTAAAGGCATGGAGGAGGGAGGTGATAAGACAGAGCAAAGGAAATTGGCAGCTCAAGTGCAGAGCTTTCTCTGGGGTCAGGGTTTCTGAAAGGATCCTAATTAAAGCCAAGAGAGCTCTTTTGAGTGAAGATCTCTGCAGAGTTGCTTGTTGACCTTGAGAGGTAGGGATGGCTGAGTCAGAGAGAAAGGGAAAGTAGAGAAAAGTGAGGGGTGAGGAGGAAGAGGAGTCGGAAGAGGGAACATGAGCCACAAAGAAAAAAGGAGAGGAAGAAAAGAGACAGAGACAGGGCAGGGGGAGCGGGGGACAGACAGACTCAGAGAAGAGGGAGAGATTTAAAGCAAAGAAAGAAGTTGGCAGAAATCAGAAGGGAGGAGCTCAGAGCCACAAAGAATAAAAGGTGAGGAGGGACATAAATGAAGAGAGGGTAATAGAAATGCATGCATGCATCGGTTAATTTCTAGAGCATACAAAGCAGAAACCATCCTCCATCGCAGCATGGAAATGAGGATGCACTGGGAGAAGGCATGACGTGAAATGAAAGCAGGAAACAATTTTTTTGATGCAGACATCTAAACAAGGTTTTGATTATTAATTGATTGTGTGTGTGTGTGTGTGTGTGTGTGTGTGTGTGTGTGTGCTGGCACATGCACGCAACAGGCAATATCTGTCAGGCATTGTGAAACATGCCACAGCATCTACTGGTCATGGTTAATATTTCCTCGAAATTGTGATAATTCAACCATCGTGCCTGTATCCCCTCTCGGATTATAACGAACATCCTAAGTCAATAGCTGTATGGAATCCCTGCAAATCCTCTTCTCTTTCTGCAACCCTGGAGAGGCGCAGTGTGTGTTTTACCGGCAAATAAAGCGGCTGCATTCCCTGGCAGACAGGTGATGAGAGAGCCAGGAGATCCTTTCCGGCAGAGCCCAGTTTCCTCCCCCACAGCTGCAGTGGCTTTTCGACCTCTGGTTTAGCTGGCTGGGGCTTCCCCTCCCTCAAATGCACTAGGGCAGGAGTCCCAGGAGGTTGGGGGAGAGAATTTGTCTACGTGGTTTTGTCCCTCCCTTGTTCTCTCGCGTCTGAATCAGGTGATTTGGCCCCAAACACCACATGAAGATGAAACATTTTGTTCTCTCTCTGCTCAGCCTGCTTCCCCCAAGTCCCAGGGGTCTCTGAGCTATGAAAACAAAGCAAAACAGAAGTCTATCTTGGGGCTGCTGAAGTCCTTTTGCTCTCTTAGTTTGTCTTGATTTTGTTAGTTCTGCCCAGAGGACAGGAGCAGACAGTGTGGTCCAGGTTGGGAAAAGAAAATGTAGTGTGTTTTGGAAAAAGAGATGCTGAAGCTGAGATAAAAATCAGAGTTGAAAACATCCTGTAGGGGCTTGTACGTTCCCACGGGATACTGAGTCCCTTGCATTCTTGGCTACTGGACTGGCCGGTGGCCTGTGCATAAACCAGAACTCCAAGAGAAGAAGCTCTGATTTGTAGCAGTTACCAATTTCCATGCTGTGACTGTTCCCACAATGGCCCCTTTCTGCCTGTCAGTGGTGATGGCGCTGGAGGAGGCATTGGGAAGACATGACCATCCATGGCTCTTCGCAGTTTGGGTGGGAAGACGCTACAGCTCACACAGTGGGACCATCGCCTCTGGCTCCCTTCCTTTTGCCATCATCTTCAGTACAGGCCCATCCTGCTGTCTGCTGGTGCCTCTGAAACACAGGAATGATTGTGGTCCTTCTTGCATTATAAATCAGCAGCTGCCTCCCATTGTCTGTGAGATAAAATTCAAAATCCTTAGCCAAGCATTCAAGACTTTTTTTTTTTTTTGAGAGAGAGAGAGAGAGATTTTTGCTATAGGGCACGCACACTTGTCGGAGAGACAGAGAGACAGAAAGTGAGAAATCGCCCCCCAGGAAGGATAGTTATGTTACAGTCCCTTCTCCTCCATTCTCCTCTAGGGATCTTGGGCATGCACGCACACACATCCAGCGTGAGTTTTAAGCTGCTGGGTCCCAGACTCAAACTGTGGTCAACTGTGTGGGAGCCCAGAGACACAACCATTACGCCATCCACTGTCCCCTCAAGGCCTTTTGAAATTGGCCTCTCTATTTTTTCAGCCAGACACATGACGTGCAGAATAGACATAATCATGTTTAACCTTTGATAAAGTCGTTATGGGCAGAGTTTTTGTCACTCATCTTTGCATCTCTAGTTCCTGGCATGTCTCATGTTCTCCACAATGCTGAAGGAAGGAAAGAGGGGAGGAGGAGATTAATGCTGGAGCTCTGGTCTCCCCCCATAGTCCTCTCACCAGTTCTTCTGTGGCTTCTTGGTCTTCATTCCCTTCTGCACAGTACACCCCTCCTAATGTTTTCTCCACCTGATAAAATGTAGACCTCCTACATTCAGAGTCACGTGTGTATGGGAATCTTCACCACAGCATCAATCCATGCATTCAACAGCAGACATCAGAGGGGCTCCTACTATGCACTAGTGGCTATTCCATGACTTGGGGATATAGCTGTGTACAAGCTGTGTCCTAGGGGACATCCAGGGGGAACCAATGAAAAAATAAATGTAAATGGAATGCCCTACAGCAGAAATGATGGAAGGCAGTTAAAGCAGAGGGTGTGTCACAGGGGTTCTGATCTGAGGACGGCCAGGCAAGCGTGTCCGAGGAGGAACTCTGGAGGGAAACCACATGTCTTTGTCTCTGCCATGTCTGCTCGAGTCTCCTCCCGGCCTTGTCTGGCTGATTATCTCTTATCTTGCATAGTCAGTGCATCCCTAATGTAGGCTTCGTTCCCTGACTCTAATGAACCTGCTTTGGTCTTTTCTATTCTGAGGAAACAACCTTTCTTTGAGCGTAGCATGCTCTTCAGATGGCACTCACCTGCTTTTCTCTCCTCTCTCCACAAAGGAAGAGAGCTGGCACCGTGGACCTCCACTTTCCTGCCTCCTGTCATTGCTGCTGCTTCCTTACTCTGCCATCTGCTCTTAGCCTCTCAGCCAAAGTCCAGTGATCCCAAAGTGCCTCTCAGTGGACATGTCTCTGGAATTGGACACACTGACCATCGCCTCCTCCTGAGACTCGCCCCTCATCCTTCTTGATCTGCCTGCTTCCTTTCTGGGGTCTCTTTCCGTGGCCTTTCTCTTAAAATCCTTAGGTCCTCCAGGTCTTTCCTTTAGCTTCTCTACAACTCTTACAAGAATCACATCCACGTTGACATCTGTAAGTGGGGAAGCCCCCAGCCTGTCCCTTTGGTCAACTCTTCTCTCCTGAGCAAGATGCTGTAGGACCAGCCTCCTCATGGCTATCCCAGCGTAGGCCATTCCATGGGCCTCCACTATCTGGTGGGTATACGTTACTCTTGTTGTTTTTTGTTTTTGTTTTTAGAGATATTTTTGCTATAGAGCATGTGCGCTTGCTGGAGAGACAGAGAGAGACAGAAAGCGAGATATCACCTCCTATGGGGGATGGACACACTGCACTCTCTTCTCCTCTTGGGATCTTGGGCACGCACACACATGCACTCGGCATGAATTTTAAGCTGCAGGACTCAACCGCGGTCAACTACATGAGAGTCCAGCAACATAACCATTATACCATCTGCTGACCCTCCCCTCTTTTTTTTTAAAAGAGAGAGATCTGGTGAGTATGAAACTCATCACCTTGTGACCCAGATCAGCATCTCTCTTTGGGTCTCCACTTAAAAACAGTCCCACTGTTATGTGAGGATCCCCAGCAAGGAAGCTGGGGGCCATTCTAGACTCTTCTCTTTCTCACACTTGTTCAAAAATCTAACAATTCCTGGTACTTTTACCCTCTAAATAATTTCCAAATAGTCCTTTACTTTTGCTACTGCTTCTGTATTTTCCATTCCTATCCTGTCACCTCTCACCTCCTAACAGGTCTCCCTGACCCTGGCTGGCCTCTGATTCGTACAAAATTTCTGCAATAATCCTTTGGGAACACAGATTTGACTACCTCCCTTCCTAAAAACTTCCTGTAGCCCAGATCTGTCCTGCAGCCCCTCCAGGGCCTGGTGCCTGCCTGACTGTCTCGGTCCACACCATCCTCACTCTGCCTGATGCTCGGTGTTCCAAACACACCTGGCTCCTTTTCATTCCATGCATTCAACAGGTTGTTTAATGGACCAGATAGATCCTTTGCTTACTCAGGGTCCTTTGCCTGGAGTAGCCTGCCTTTCTCCCCAAGCCCATCCGTCTGGCTCACCTCTCTGGACTCTGCCCTTCTGAGGCCAGGTATTCCTTAATGCAGGAAGCCTTCTTTTACAACCAGCCCTGCATATAGACACCCCCCCCCCCGCCAGGAGATGATGGTCTCCGTTCTGCGCATCTCTCTCCCCCTCCCCACACACCATATTGTTATTACCCGCTTGTGTCCACCCCCGATGCATGCCGTCATGTCATATTCATCTTTGCATCCTCTAAGCATAGCCCAGACTGGCCACTGGACACATGGCTTTTATCACTGCAGTGCTAGGCACCCGGTTACAGCAAGGGAAACCAGTGCACGCTTGGCAGGAAAGCCAGAGAGCACCATCTTTCCTGCCTTTCTACTTCAGAGCTCTGCAGCCTTGGGCAAGCCCTGTGCCTTTGCTTCGTCACCTGTAAAATGGGGTGAGAGTAAATGGGCTCATTAGAGGGTGGCTGGGGCTCCCCTGAGATCGCACGCAGTGCCGAGCTCTGAACAGCCAGTTCCTCTTGTTCTTCACACCCACTGTGGGACCTATCCCAATCATTTTCATCGTGCTCTAGGGAAGGAGGTGTTGTTACCTGGTTCCTCCTGTGGAGGATCTCTTGGATTAGCTGTCTCCCCGGGGGTGTGCACCAGTCAGAGATGGAGTGGGGAGTCACTGGCTCTGTCCCTCTGTTCAGAACACTTTGCAGCTGCTTCTCAGTTGACCTGGCTTCAAAGAAAAGGGAAGCTCTCAGTAGAGTGAGAAAAAGGTGATATCCCATAAGCCAGAGAAAACTTTGGGTGTGTGTGTGTGGTGGGAGGAGTGGGGAGCAGGTTGGGGACAGATGCTCACTCATTGTCCCTCAGTTAGCTTTATTTAGTTAGTTTTTGCTATAGGGCACAAGTGTTTGCTGGACACACACACACACACACACACACACACACACACACGAGGGAAAGTGAGAAATAATTACTCTTGTGGGGATGGCCACACTGCAATCCCATCTCCATTCTCCTCTTGGGATTTTTAGCACACATGCCCATGTGCTTGGCATGTTTTCCAAGGTGCTGGGTCCAGGACTCAAGCTGCACATGGCCATGTGGGATCCAGCTGCATTAGCCTCCATGCCACTGGTTGGCTCCCTGAGATAACTTTTATAGTGCTCGTAGAGCAGACAGCAGACTCTCTTGGACTGTAATGAGTTGCAGAAGAGAGCTACTGTATATATTTGTGGGGATCTCTCCATCCTTTGGGGTTAATGTTTAAGTACCCCTCAAACTGAGTTGCTTCTTTTCCTGGTGGGGAGGAAGGGATTAGGGAGCAGGGGGTTTACTGATGGGGTCTCCCAAGTGGGGTGCTTTGGGTCTACTCAGCTTTCATCTTTGGCTGTGCTGTTGGGCCTCTTGCTTGCTCTTCTGCACTGCAGGCTCATCTGTGAAGTGCAGCATACCCTCTTACCCTCAGGGTGTGTGTGTAGTAAAACCTACCCCTAATTTCCAAGTGCCTAGAGGTGCATACCAGGATTCAGCCTCCAGGGGCTTTCCTGTCCTTCCAGGAGTTTTGTCCAGTGGAGACACTGGCCTCGTCTAATAATGACCCCATAATTTGCTAACCTTGGTTTAACCCTGTCCCCACCTCAGCAATCCCAGTGGAGTCCCTGATACTTTGGGACACCCACCAGGTGGGTGTCCATCAATCAGAAAAAGCATGTGTTTCTGATTTGGGAGGACTGAGCATGAGGGGTGAGGCAGGGGAAGATCAAAGGCCAGGGAACTGGGAGAGGCCCATTGACAGGATGAGGAGGTAGGAGACTGCCTTCATGTTTTAACAATAGGGAGAAGAGACTTTCTGGGGGATCTGGTCTCAGTCAAGGCAGGGTAGTCGATGCCAACAAAAACTCCTAGACCAAAATCCTGTTACAGGTTCCTGTCATCTTTCATTCCACAGCCTTGGGGCCATCCTGTTCTCTATATGAGACTCTATTTCTTCGTCAGCACAATGGAGAGATAACATCTAATCCGTCCATTTACCCATTCCTTACTTCTGAGTATTCGTGGGCTTGGCCTGGTGCGAGGTGCTGGAGATAGAATCTCAGCCTATCAGAGCTCTGTATAGGAAACTAGGCCACCAGCTCACTCTCAGAGAGGAGGGCCAAGGGGGAGTCCCACTCAGGAATGTGGAAATACAGATACGGTAATGGGAAGGTAGCCCACATAAGATACTTCTAGATCCTAACACCCAGTATGAGAATGTGACCTTAATTGGAAAGGGGGTGTTTGCAGAGTAACTAACTTAAGGATTTTGAGATGAGATCACTTGGATCATCCAGGTGGGCCCTGAATCCAATGACACATGTCCTTGAAGACATGGAGGGATGCACCTACACAAGCCCAGGGATGCTGAGAACCGCCAACACCAGAAGCCTGGAGAGAGGACTGGAATGGAATCTCCCTCCAGCTGTCAGAAGGAACACCTTGGTTTGGGACTTTTGTCCTCCATAACTGTGAAAAGGAATACATTTATGTTACTTTAAGCCACCTGGTTTGTGGTGCTCTGTTATGGGAGCCTGAGGAAATTAACAGGTGCCTGACCCCTTCTGCAGCAAGCTTGCCTTGGAAGGCTTCTGAAGGTGGTGACGCTGGAAATGAGTCTTGAAATCAGAGTAGAAGACAGGCAGGTTAGGGGAGGAGCGTCAGGAGGCATTCAAGATGAAGGACCAGCATGTGTGCAGGCGAGGGGAAAGCAGCAAGGTGAGAGCAGAGAACCGCAAGCACCAGTCGGGTTGGGGCTTAGGAACCAGTGAAGCGTGATGTCAAAGACAGGCCTGTCATCAGAGATGGGGCTCGGATTTATCCCTAGGGTCTGGATGTTGTCACGCAGGCAACAGGAGCTCACTTAAAGAATTCAGCTGGGAAGTGGTTGGAGTGTGTTTTGGAAAGACCACTCACAGATCCAAAGAGAAGGATGAATCAGGAGTTGACCATCGGAGACCAGGAGGCTTGCTGGCAGCTATGCCGGTCTGCAATGGTGGGATCTGGACAGGGCAGAGGTGAGACAGGGAGCCTGGGGAATGGCCGGACAAGCAGGAAGGAGGTACCTTTATCAGATCTTGGCTGCTCATTGTAGGAGGACACAGAGACTCCAGTTCAGGGGCCTGGCATTGATAATCCACTTTGTGAGTGATAGAGAATGGCCTCAAGAAGCTGTGATGAGTTTGGTTTGGGAACATGGGGCATTCTCATGGGATTGCTAAGAGGATCACTAACTAGACCACAGGCAGAGTGCCCGACGCCATGACTGACCAGAACGTGCTCGGGATTTGAAGGGCTAGAGAAAGGCCCAAGGGAGGAACAGAGAACCTTATCTCCTTCTCCATCCCTGGCACCATCTGCCATGCCAGGCTCAATAGATGCTCAATGAATGCCCACAGGATCAAAAGATGGGCTGTCCCCACATGCCACCTGCCAGGCCATGATAAGCCCACCTTTGCATCAGGAGATCCATCCGACAGACCTCATGACCATCCACACAGCCACGGGGAGATCGATCGGTCGGGCTCCAGCTGTCGAAACTGAAAGCAGAGAGGAACCTCGGACAAATAGTCTCAGCTCAGCACTTTCTCCATCTGGGAAGAAAACCAGGTGTGGGGGGAGGGCACTAGGCCCACGGAAGGTTATGAGGCCATAAATAAGAGATTTGTGGTAAATAAGCCGGCGAACATATCCGCTGCCTGCTCTTTTTTATCACTCACCTAGAGAGCAAAATTTTCCCGCATCTTTTCTGCAGGCCAATAAATATCCTTCAAGGAGCCTGTATTTACATAGAAAGCAAGGGAAGATGCCGCTGCTCCCCAGGCCTCGTGTCAAGAAGGAACAATGGATGGCCCTAAAGAGAATGGCTGTGCAGAGAATCGATGCAAATGCAGTTTCTTTTCCCAGGATGATGCTCCTGGGCAGGGTTCAGCCCGAGTTCAAGGCTTGTGCTCCGGAGGTGGTGCAAGGCCTCCACGGCCTGGTGTGAGGCTGGGCTGGGATACCTCCTCCGGGGCTCTGAGAGCATGACTCTTTCTCCAGAATGAAAAGGACCTCCAAGACCTACTAAGAGACCTCTAGGTCAGCCACCAGATGTCGTGCCACCAGGACCTACTGTGTGCTGGTCATGATGGGTAAACAGAGGCAAGGACAGAAAAGGCTCCTGCCCTCCTGTTACGTAAATAGTTGCCTTCCCAGTGGTCTTACCAAGTAGCAGGGAAGGCTGGCCCGAGGGGCGGTCTGCTGTAGAGGTGGACACATGCACTGAGACTGAAGAAAAGCAGGCATCAAAGGGAAAGGAGGTTCTGAGCAGAGAGCACACCTACTCAGTACAAGCTCAGAGCACCAGGAGGCTCGGAGCCAGGAGGAGATGGAGGGGTGTCAGATGGCCAGAGTGCAATGGATGAGTAGGTAGCGAGAGAAAGCAGGATGGGTTTGAGAAGTGGCTCTCAGGCATCCTGCATCTCCTGGGACTTTGTTCTATGGGTAAAGGCCACTTCAGGCCAGGCAGGGAATGGCATTTCCAGTGAGCTCTCATTTCTGAAGAAAGCAATCGACACTTCGTCTCATGACCATGATGGTTTGGGTCGTCTCCTTCATCTTAGAACAATGCCCAGTGCCAGGTAGTGCTTAATAAATGCCAGCCGAGGCAGCAGATCAACAACCTCTCACCCTGTGGACCTTTCAAGTTTACATCCATTTGAATGACATGGGAAACCAGTGCTATGGGGAGTATTTTACTTTTGGTAGGTGAGGGGATGGGAGTGGTGTGGCAGCAGTGAACGACTTATGCGAGATCGCTGTGATGCTTGATGGCTGAGCAGAGACTGAAAATAAAGTTTTCCATTTATTGAAAGATTGCAACATGATGGCCCTTAGAGAGATGGCAAAGATGTGGGAAAGAAGATAAAGAAGAAAAGGGAGTAAAGAAGATGAGCAAGAAGGAAAAATAAGGGCCAGATGGGTGCAGTGGTGAAATGGAACAATGGGAAGGTTCCAGGATTGTGTTCAGAGACCTTCTTGAACATGCTAAGCTCCTATGTGCCCGTGATTGGAGGTTGACTAAGGCTGGGGGTGAATTTCGGCATCAAGACCCTGTTAATTGTTCTCTCTCTCTCTCTCTCTCCTCTCTTTCATAGAAAAAATAAACTATTTTTTAAAAAGGACAAAGTTTTAGGTGGCTAGCAGATGATTCATCTTCTGTCTGCAGCACTTCGGGCTTTATTTGCAGCCTTCGGTGTCATCATATAGGGTGGAACATCTTTTAAACATTTCCATACCCAAGAGCATAAGCTTTCAAACACACATATATCCATGTTTGACCACAGTACATGGTTTTACTCTGTGAAGAAGAAAGGAAACTGCCTTCTGAACATCTGGCTGTTCTTCCAAACCCAGATGTGGTAAACAAGAAAGACAGGTCAACAGGCTAACCCTGCCAGGAACAATTACCCAGTGTTTCTTAGACTGTGTACTGTTATTTCTTTTAGACTGAGCTGAAGATGCTTTGTCCTTCCCTGGGAAGCGTTGGCATCTCTAAAAGGCAGATCTGTCCCATCCATGTTTAATTGTACTCATGGGGTCTCTGCTGTTGGAGAGGGAAACTTCTGCACCCCATTCTTTCTTAAGAACTTCTTAGGGGCTAGTGAGGGAGAGGAATGACAGTAGGCAAGTGGGGAGGGCTGCTTGGATGGTGGGCTACAGCCCATGACGGTAGGACCTCTTTCTCTGCTGCTCTGTTCCAGCCCCTGATGATGCAGAGAAGCCAGTGGGGCTGCTGTGCTACAGGTGTGCCCATCTCAGGCCCAAGCGGGAGGGAGTGATGGCTTCACTTTGACCCTCTGGCCCAAGCAGCTCACTCCAGCCAAGTCGTTAGAGAAGAGCAGTATGGAGGCTCGCGGGTGAGGGAGAAGACTGCTTGCTCAGTTATGTAAGAAGCAGATATTCTCCCAAACCTGCTGCTGGCCCTCTAGTTGAACCCTAAGAAGAGGTATTAGTGGAAGGATTTGGGGATAAGACACACCACATCAACAAAGCGGAAAACCTCATTATCAGCTTCTGTGTTCTCTCCTGCTGATCAAAGGTGGTTAGCTGTGTTTGCAAGTAGATGTTTACTAGGTTAAGGGGCAGTCAGTAAGGGGCAGCTGGCCAAATCCAAACCATGACAGGTAGCGAACACAGGATAAAACATGGCCGTTGGAGTTCAACTCTACTCGTGATTGCGCTGAGACTCTGGGCAGGCCATTGAGCTCAGTGGGAAGAAGCTCTGCTCTGTTGTCTTCATAAGGCAGTTGTGTGGCTCCAGAAGGAGTTTGCACGTGAATGTTTGGGAAACTGCAATGTGCATTGTACCTATGTAAAAGGATAAATTGGCAAACTCTGACGGGCTCAAGGGGCCTGCGAATGTTCTTTTCAGAGGCACCCCCAGCCCAACCCCAGGCTCGAGGTTGGGCAGGGAGTTTGGGCAAGGAGAGAAGGCAATGTCCACTGGCTGAGTCTAGAAGACTTCAGAGTGCTTATCTACACATGGCCCACATACAGACGCGTCCTCCCAACTTCCCTGGGACCTAAGGGCAGGCAGGGCTGGACACAATTTCTCCTTGTCTCTCCACATCCCTGAAGACCTACTCTCTGTTCCTGCTTCACTCTCGGTGCCAAGTATCACTGGGCAGACCTTTGGTGGAAGACTGATTTGCAAAGTCCTGAAAGTGACTTCATTTATACTTCTTGCACCTTAGTTTTCTTATCTAACGAATGTGTAAAATCCATGCTCCGGTTCACACATGGTGTTGCCTTAAACACCGAAAGAGGGCACGAGTATGAAAATGGTCTACAGATTTGTAATTTCCTTATACACATTTATTCAAGGCTTAGTCCTTCCATACAGGCCTGGGTCAGAGAACTAGAGGTTGGTTAACGTGGTTCTCAGAGGCCTCAAGAAAGGCCATCCAAAGTGGTATATCGTGCAGAACTTGAAGGTCAATCCAGTATAGGTTGAGAGATAAACAATCCTCTAGCCCAAGGCCGAGTTCCTACCTCCCCAAGACACTGATGTCAAAATTGACCTTCTCAGGTTTGTAAGAAAGCCAGCAGCCTCTCAGCAGAGCTAAGACCCCTGTAGGTAGCTGTGTAGGTGGGCTCTGGCTTTTAAAAATGAAGCCATAGATGTATGGCATGGAGGTCCGAGCTGCCCCCATTCATTCTGCAAGGCAGGAACAGCAGTGCCAGTGTGTTTTTACAGTCTGAGTCCTTCAGTGGATTCTACTTTGTCTGGTTCCTCAAGTTGGTGGGGACATCTCCTTTTAGGGAGTGACTTGTTATTTGCTGGTGGGCCCAGTCACACCTTGGTAATCAGGGCCGCAGATCATCATGTACTCATTTGAGATGCGCTGAAGCCACACTGTTTGTAATGTACTTGGGGGAGGAAGGGTGTTATAGAGGCTGTCATAAAATCTCCCTCCGGTAAAATGTAGACGATCTGCTTGAGAACCTGCCTCTTCCTACTCAGTCCTTCTTCAGGGGCTGTCTTGTCTAGGATGAGGTGCTGTGATAACAGGGGGGCCCTGGGCTTGCTACTTCCTCTGTGACCTTGGGCCCATCATTCCCCTTTAGGTGACTCGGCTTCAGTACGTATGAAGGTCATTCTCAGAGCACTGAGATGATGAGGAACTGCAGTAAAGGATGTGAAAGTGGTTGGCGAATGTTAACAGATTATAATCACAATTAGCGCTGCTGCTGGCATCTTGGACTGACTGCAGCAGGCCTTCTCCTGAGCCTGCAGTCCCGAGGGCAGCTCCTCGGTGTGGGCCAGCATTCTTCCCAGGTCGTAGATGAGAGCCACCTCTAATGGACCAGCACAACTGGCCTTGAGGAGCAGTGACAGGATGTGCTGTGGGCCTCCCAGGCAGGGTTGCTCCCGGCAGGCTTCCTGGAGCAAGTCGTATTTGAGAGGGGCCATCAGGGGTGGAAAGGAGGCCATCCACTTAATATGCATGGAAACTATGCCAAATGAATGAAATGGCTGTGCAGGGAGTATTAGTAGGTAGAGCTCAGGATGGACGTGTGGATGCATTGGGAATAAGCATGTCGGTGAGGCCAGAAAGGTATTCTGTGCCTCTATGTGGGCACTTTTTTCTTGTTGCTAATATCCCCTAGTGTTTCAGAAAGGTTCAAAAACTATATTCTTATACTATCTGGTTTTGATCAGGAGTGGCAGGAAATTTGTACCATATCCAAATTGCTCTTCATTTCTGGTAACTTCAGGCCCCGCATCCATAAGGAGGATGACGAGTCACTCATTAGGAAAATCATGCAGGGACCTGGAAGCTGCAGGGACCTTTCAACCCCTCTCTGGCAGGGACACCAGAAGCCACTGCGGCTGGCAGGGCTGTGGTCTTTATGCACTGTATGCTCTTATATACCATAGCTTAGCGCTAGCATGGCTCTCTGAGGGATGCCTCTCCATGGCTGAGACCCATGATGATGAGCTTCTCTTGCTCTGGAAGAGGCTAGCTGTGTTTCTGGTGCAACCACCCTGCACTGTTCCTTGGATGTTGGTGACATCAGGTGGTTACATCCTTGACCTGACTCCCAGAGGTGGTGGAAAGGGAAGATGTCTAAACTACTTTCCCATTTAGATCCAAACTTTCTAGATTGTCCTTCGATCAACAATAGAGCTATCTTCACTCAAAACTCTGGCCAAAGAGCTGAGCCTGGAGCCAACTTCCGGCACCAAGCTCAGTGGAGATGGCGAAGAATGGCTGCACATCTGCATCAGGGCACAGCTGAAAATCTGGTTTCCCATGTGGTGCGTATAGGACAGTCTCTCCAGCCACTCCTTTAAGTGGTGTTCAGTCTGCGGTTCATAGATGCCTAGAGGGCTAATAGATTAATAAATGAGAGTTGGGGTATCCATACCCTCCCAAAGCTCTGTGCAAAACATTGGACACAAGTATAATTTTCTGGGTAGAGAAACTTTAGTTTTGATCAGATTCTCTAAAGGGGTCTCTGACTCTAAAACAAGTAAACGACCTCCACTTTAAGAATGGTTAAGTTTGGCCTTTAAGTGAAGAAGATGGGCAAAGAAGGACCAGCAGTTGGTGTAAGTCGCTGGGCTTCCATGTAGCTGACCACGGTTCGCGTCTCAGACCTGGTGGTTTAAACTCATGCTGGGTGCGTGTGCATGTGTGCCCAAGATCCCAAGAGGAGAATGAAGGAGAAGGAATTGTGGCATGGCCATCCCCCCCACTGGAGTTGATTTCTCGCTTTCTGTCTCTCTGTCTTTCTGGAGAGCGCATGTGCCCTATAGCAAAAACCACTCAAAAA
>NW_006159929.1:2417530-2423031 GCF_000334495.1 Tupaia belangeri chinensis
AAAACCCCTAAAAAAAAAAAAAAAAAAAAAAAAAAGGGCAAAGAAGCCACCAGTCCTGTCTCTATGTTTTGAGGCTTTGCTCTGAGATATATTTTAATATTATGATCCAGCTCTCATCCAAGGTCAGGTGGAGAACATTTCTGCATCCTCCAGTTAACTCTCCCTGAAGACATGGTCCATTAGACCCATCACTTAGGACTTGTGTAACACATTCTTTGGAAAATTGGTGTTAGGTAACAGTTTGCCTCCTCTGATGATGAGGTGTGTGTCTTCTCTTTCAGTTTTAATTCATAATTTATGCTCAAGCACTTTGCTGTCATAATGGTTTTTGAGGCCATATTTTTGTATATGTACTTTTTTTATTCCACTGCAGATTCTAAAGTGCCAATTGCACACACTTAGGTAATGTCACTATGTCCAGGCATGCTCTGTTACATCTGTAACTCATCAAATGGCCTTGAGACACAATGACCTTCTAAGGGAGGTACTACTTTATCACAGCCTACCTATGAAGAAACTGAGGAAGAAAAAGTTACACAACCTACTCACGGTCGCAGCGCTAGCAAGTGGTAGCCAATATCCAAAGTCTGGCCCTCTGGCTCCCAGGTTCTGTGCTTAGGCCTGGAACCCACGCTGCTGCCCTCTTAACGCCAGTTACCTAGTAGGAATAATACTGTGTGCTCATAAGGCACGATTGAACCCTGCAGAACGCTTCATGCCCTTGGCCTACTTTAATCCCCGCCATACCCTTGTTGGTATACATTGCTAGTCCCATTGCTAAGATGACCATATTGATGCTTAGAAAGGCAAAGCAACTCTGTGCCTTGGGGGCCAAGCTTGCACCAAAGCTAGCACCCTCTGAGCCCAAGTTGAGAGGGTGTATCCTGTTCTGCCTTACCCCTGGCCTCTTAGCGCACCCTCGTTTGTCAATATGAACGACCCGTGCAGGGAACAGAAGGGAAGAACACAGGTTTAGTATCCCCTATCTGAAGTGCTCAGAACCAGAAGTGTTTCTGCTTTTAGTGGTTTTGGGGCTTCACAATACCTGCATAAACATAATAAGATATCTTGGGAATGGTACCCAATATTTATTTAAGTTTCATGTACACCTTAATCACATAGCCTAAAGGTAATTTTATATACTATCTTGTATTGTAGCATTTTGACTGTGATCTGTCACATGAGATTAGGTGTGGAATTTTCCATGCGTGGAGTCATATCATCACTCAAAGGGTTTTGGATCCTGGAGCATTTTGGATTTGGGATTTGGGGATTAAGAAAATTCAACCTGTACTCAGTGCGTTTCATTTGAACAGGGAAGGACACCGTGGAGAGTTAGCCTTTGTTGTTTTGTGACTTCGAAGATCCGCTGGTGGTTAAATGCAAGCTCACACCTGGTCAACGCTGAGCGGGACCTTGAAGATCATCCATCCAGGAATTCCTGAAAGTTTTGTGTGGTTAGAGTCTCTTCAGTGAATCTGATGCAAGTTATAGACACTATCTTCCCCATTCAAATCACCCCTGATCCCTCTTCTGTTCTTGACAGTTTTAATAATACCATGACATTTTAAAATAAGTTTTTTGTTTTGCTTTCAGAACTGACTCTCCAAAAGAGGCTCCTTGCTTATTTTCTGTGGCTCTAAATACCTTTCTCCTTGCCATTGAATGGCAGAACATTTTCTTTCCCTTTTTTTTTTCCCCTGCAACGGGGAAAAAAGGGAAGTGTAATTTTCAACTCTCAGCATAACATGTCTTTGATTAATGTATATTGTAATCATCACAGAATACACAGCTGTCTATTAACGATGGAACCAAATGAGTTGAATAGATTATCAAAGAGCAGCAGCTCCAATTCCACTCTGAGGTACACGCTTGTCTTTAGAACATTAATCTCGTTACAGGTTTGAGTCTGATTCCAATTTCCCTGACAGTCGGCAAGAAGGGGAGGAAGGCTGATCAAATACTCCAGGAGTGGCCAGGGCTCAGATCTCCGTGGGGCTGAAGAATGAGAGCAGCATGCTTTTCTTAAAATGATTATTCCAAAGGGATGAGAAAGGCGGAGAAGGGATTGGAGGTGCTTTGAGAATGGGAGGCAGGATCCTGGGATGTGTCGGAAGGTAATGGGAACACAGCATCCAAATGCAGGCGGAAGGGGCTGCCAGCAGGAGAAGGTTTCTCTGAGGTGCTTATAATGAGGAGGTGCCAGGCTGGGAGGAAGCAGGCGAGGGATGAGGGGAAATGCAGCAAAGTAACCAGAACCAGACCTTCCAGGCTCGGTTGGCCTCCACAGGAACTGGTGTGCTTTCGGAAAGGGAGGTGTAGACTGGATTTATTGGTCACTCGATCTCAATCCACGGGAGAAGGCTCCAGCTTTGCCACAGGGCTAGCCTGGGTCTCTGGGACCAGGGGCCATGGGAGAGGCTTACTCTAATTCCCTTGAGAGAGATCCTAAGGGCTTTGCCGTCGCCTGTTCCATTGACCGAGTTTCCACGCGAGCCCTACAAGGCCAGAGAACCGCCAGTGCTTCTGTGTACAATCCACAGGTCTCTGTCCATGTCATACCCCACCACCCAAATTGTCATACAGTTAAATTCTCTGTAAACCCCTGCATCACATACACATACACAAGCACCATGTTTATGCACGCCCACACCTGACTGTAAAGTTTTACAAAAGAAGTTGTGTAATCCATTACCTAATTCTTCAGCTGCTCCTTCATCCGCCTGGAGAGGCGTCTGTGTTCTTCTCCCCAGTGGATCTCATCATCCAGGTAAACCCACTCACATGGGATCTTCAAAAAGTTCATGGAAAATGTGTATCATGAAAAGCTAGGGCCAATTCTGTAGCTTGGTGGGTACATCAGACAGCTTCCACATGGCCTGCTGTGTGTTTCAAATCCCAGACCTGGTAGCTTGAAAAACATACCAAGCATGTGTGTGTGCATGCCCAAAATCCTGAAAGAGGGGAGAGATAGAGGAGATCGGACTGTGGTGTAACCATGCCCCATGGAGGGTGCTTTCTCCTCTCCTTTACTCTCTGTCTCTCTATCTCTCTCTCTTTGGTACATGCACATGCCTTTGACAAAAAAAAATGGAAAGAAAAAAACAAAGCTATTCATGGATTTCTGTTTTCTTTTCTTTTTTTTGGGGGGGAGAGAATTTTGCTATAGGATGTGTGTGCTTGCTGAAGAAACAGACACAGAGAGACAGAAAGCAAAAAATCATCACCCCCCCAAGGGGGTGGCCATACTGCAATCCCTTCTCCTCCATTGTCCTCTAGGGATTTGGGGCACACACACATGTGCCTGATGTAAGTTTCAAGCCACCAGGTTCAAGACTTGAACTATGGTTGGCCACGTAGGAGTCCAGTGCCTCAAACACTACGCCACCTGCTGGCTCCCTTTCTTTTTGTTCTTCTTGTTCTTGTTCTTCTTGTTCTTCTTGTTCTTCTTCTTCTTCTTATCACCAAAATAAATTCATTTTAATTCTCTTTTTCCATAGACTTTTGGAAGTATCTTTGTACTCACATCTGAAAGTTACCATAAATGGTTGTGTCTCCATTCTTTTGGTCCCTCTACCAGGGGCATTCTTCTCCTTGCCCACCTGAAAATCTCTCTTTGAGTGCAATGCCTACTCTAGCAGAGTGGTTTGACCCTGGTTTAACTCCCTCATGGCAACGTCCTTTCCACAGTTGTCTCTGTCTGCATCTGAGGAGCAAGGCCCCACTACTAACAATGAGAGCTGAAGATCCACCTACATGCCTCAAGGACAGGGACTCTGCTTTACCAGTCTCTGGGCCACCCGGTGTGGTCACAGGGCCACACGGTAAGCTATTGGTATGAAGCAAGGTCACATCCAGCTTTAAAACCATTCTGGGTCCCTTTCCCACCTGCCTCCACCCACCAAGCCCTGTGGAAGGCGTGTTCTCTTATTCACTCTTGATGGGGTGAGATGGGCGAGCGTATGTGCCCTTGCACAGGAGAGGCATGTCAAGCTCAGGAGGATTAAGCAATGTGCCCAATTTCCAGAGTTAATCGGTGTTAGAGCTTCAAGCTTGGTCTTCCTCCCTCCAAACTCTGTCCACCTTCTCAAGTCACCTCTGAGAGTGCCAAAGCTCACAGCTGCCCGGGCTCTAGTGAACGGCAGGGCCCGTGTGAGGCACCAGATTGAAGAAGGTGCTCATTTTCAGAGCCCATTCTGCACTTACACTGTCCTGAGAGTGCGTGTGCCCTCAAACTTTGTGCCCAGGCTCCTCATGTCCCTCACACCATCCAGGTCCTATTGGGGCCACACAGCGGTGTAGCTAAGGAGGGTCTTTTATTTTGTCCAGCACTAGGGTTTCAGGATTAGCTTTTCATTGCCTGTTTGTGTGATGAGCCTTTCTCAGCTCCAGACAGCTTTGGGCCAGGTCCTAGGGACAGAAGGGAGGAGAAAGTCTGAATGAGGAGACACAGAGCCTTGCTGTTTCTGTGGGCGTCGGCACTCACACACACAGAACCACCCCTTCTGCTGGATGTCAAAAGCAGTCTCCATGAGCCCTAAAAGGTGGGTCATAGACTTCTAGAAGATGGTATTAGCCAGAGAGAGAGCATATTCCAGGCCAGGAAATAGCAGAAAGAAAGGCACGGATTCAGGGAGGCACGGGCTCGCTCCAGGAGCCCTGTTTCAGTAAGACAGCGGTAACAAAGGTCAGAAGGTAGGCTGGCACCTACACGCTGCCAGGCAGCAACACTGGCACAGCATTTGGGGAACAGCAAAGTCTGCCCCTCAGGAGCCACGGAGCTGGGTCACAACCATGGGCTCTGCTAAGGGCAGACAGTGCCAGAGAGTTGTGGCTAAAAACCATCATTCTAACCTCAGCCAGCCTCAGCCTCAGAACTGGAAAGCCCAAACAGGGTCCCTGAGCTCACCTTCCCGAGGTATTTGGGCATGCTAAGCTGTCCCAGCACCCGCCAGGCGCCTTGCTCTGCTGAGAGCTCACAGACCTTGCCAGGCAGCAGCAGGAAATTCCAGCCCAGCTCCCCTGCTCACTCAGTCACAGCAGGGCAAGGCCTGGCTTTGCAAGACCCGGACTGGGGAAGCCATCACTGAGAGCAGGCGGGCGCAGAACTGGCTGTCACTTCCCCCCTCCAGTTCCTCTGCTCCATCCTCTGCCCTGACCCATAAATTCACTGAGATGAAGTCATTCTCCAGTCATGGCTGTAAAAAGTCAGCTGCGTAGCTAGGGAGTTTGCAGCCGAGTAAGATGATAAAATAAAACCAGAGGTTCTGAAAGAGGAGGGTCACCCCCTCTCCCCGGCCTTGGGGGAGGGGAACACACTGTTCTGTTCTTTTTAACAAGGACCAGCAGGTTTTTCAACTTTGTCAGAGCACTCCCTGCACTCCCCCACCCCACCTCCAACTCCTTTTTGTAGGGGGTCATTCCCACAACCACTGTGGTGCTTCCTCAGTGCTAAAAAATAAAACTGAAATAAAAATTTAAAAACCAGCCTGCAAGTTCTC
>NW_006159929.1:2423200-2442882 GCF_000334495.1 Tupaia belangeri chinensis
TGAGAGACTTCAGCTCTCTCCACTATGAAAGGGGCTGTGTGACTGGTTGGGACCTCAGCTGCCTCAGAGCTCCTCCTGTGCATAGTCTTTAACATCTTCATTCTCCAGCAACTATTTATTGAGCACTTAACTGTGTTCCAGATTTCAGGGTACACCTTTGGGATATGTAATAGCAGGGAGTAAAGCAGACAGAGCCTTGCTTTTGATTTTTTTTTTTTTCTGAGAGAAAGAGAGAGAGAGAGAGATTTTTTGCCATAGGGCGCATGTGTTTGCTGGAGAGATAGACATAATTCATACCCCAGTGGAGGATGGCCACACTGCAATCCTTTCTCCTCTAGTCTCCCCCTTGGGATTTTGGGCACACATGCGCCTATGCCCAGCGTAAGTTTTAAGCTGCTGGGTCCAGGACTCGAACCACTGTTGATTATGTAGGAGTCCAGTGATGTAACCATTACACCATCTGCTGGTCCACGCTTTTGACCTCTTTACCTAAGGCTCTCTGGTACACTCCGAAATGAGGCTGCTCATGTCTTTGTCACCCTTGATGGTGAGGATGTCAAAGAAAGTGAGGGTGGTGGCGCCTCAGATCTGTGGCACTCACACAGCTCAACAAACATTCCTGCAGGCTCATTTCACGTGGCCCCTAACAGCAGATTAGCAGAAAGGAGCTCAGAAAGGATCATGCAACAAAACGTGCCATTGGTTACATGTCGGCATGGCCCTCTCTTTCTGTCCCTGCTGCTACCTTCTTCCAGTAGAAGGAAATGGAAACATGTTCCCGTGTATGCTGAAAACCTACTGTGTGCAGACACAGTTCCAGGTACTTGCACACACATTTGGTCTTTACAATACCCCCCCAAAGGTGAGTAACGATCTTGTTTTGCAGATGAGGAAACTGATAGCTTAAATTTTCCAAAGACAATGACGAGGAAGAGTCAGAGCCAGAGTGTGAACCCACATCTACGGTGCTCCAAAGACACGGTTCTTTGTAGCGCTCAAGTTCTGGAAATGCTCTAGAACTGCAAAACATAGAGCTAGAAGGGGTGTAGTGAAACCTCACTACCTGTAGCTCATGAACCAGGACTTTTGTCTTTCCCAGGTAGAAATCTCTTTTATTCTTTTGCGTTTCCCTGAAATGTTTTAAACAGTGGTCTGTAAGGATTAACTTAAGTAGTATGCTGGTAAATATTTAGCATTACTCTTGTAAACAAAACCAAAACAAAACCCTGGTTTGTAGCATTTGCTGATTTCCATGGTGTCATACACTACCTGCAGCCAACTTCTAGCTGCCAATGTCAAAGCAGAGCTGCCTGATATTTATACCACACAGGTACAAGAGATACTATGGAATTAGAGTATTCCCACCACACAGGTCAAGGTTGAAGATATGGCTCACTTTCAGTGTGTCTCACCTGGAGAAACTGCAATACTTTCCCTGTGGTGGAGGCTCCCTAAATGCTTCTTCATCATAGACCGCAGTTCTCATTAGGGGGTTTCAGGTGTCTTAGAAATAAACTGAGTTTTGCAATCACTTTAAAAAGATCACAAATTAGGAGCTGGGAGAAGCCTGCAAAAGTTACCTATTACCATGTGACAATTTACTCCAAACATGTACCAGGGAACTTCGGAAAAAGTTGTGGAAAATGCAATCAAAGTACAAGGTTATCTTGACATTAAAAAAAAAAATTAAATCCATGTATAGTTTTGTCATAATAGGTTATTTTCCACGAACTTTTTGAAGAGCCCTCATGTTATCTCGATTTTTTTGTGAGTCAGGAATCCGGGGCTGGCTTGGCTGGTTCCTCTGGCTCAGGGCCTCCCATAGGTTGCATTCAGGGTAGAAACTTGGGCTGTGGTCTCATCTGGTGACTTGACTGAAGGGGATCCTCCCCCTAGCACTGAAGTGGTTGTAGGAAGGGTCCCTTCCTTGGGGTGTCTGAGCTAACAGGCCCCTTCTCTGATAGATCTTGCCTGAAGTCTCTCAGTTTCTTGCAGCATGGGTCTCTCCATAGGAGGGTTAACAACGTGGCACTGGCTTCTGCAGTGAGCCAATGAGAGGGGGAGGGAGTCCATGTAAGACAGGACGCATGGTCTTTTTATAGCCTAGCTTAGCCATGACACCCCTTTACTCGTCGTACCTATTCTACTCATTACAGGTAAGGTGCTGAGTCCCACCCACACTTTTAAAACAGCCCCGGAGCATACGTGCTCACTAAGTATTCAGTTACATCGCTATCACTTAGGTTCTATGGTGGGTAGCTTCAAAAATGTTCCTCGGTGCTCCTTACCTCCTGCCATTCACCCCCTTGTGGACTTTTCTCCTTTTAAGTGTGGGCTGGACTCCCTCCCCCTCTCATTGGCTCACTGCAGGAGCCAGTGCCATGTGGTTAACCCTCCTATGGAGAGACCCATGTTGCAAGAAACTGAGAGAGACCTCAGGCAATATCTATTAGAGAAGGGGCCTATTAGCTCAACCACCCCCAAGGAATGGGCCCTTCCAACAACCATCTCAGTGTGCTAGGGGGAGGATTCTCCTCAGTCAGCTCACCTGATGTGACCACAGCAGGAGGTAAGGACCACCGAGGACCACTGAGGCTACCCACCAGAGAACCCAGGTGATACAATAGAACTGAATACTTAGTGAGTACATATGCGCCAGGGACTGTTTAAAGAGTTTCATCTGAAATTTTATCTCATCCTCACTACCAGTCAGGAGGCTGCTTCTATAAACCCATTTTCTAGACAAGGAAACTGAGACTCGGGGAGGTAATGTAATCACCCACAAACCTTTCACTATGAAGTTGGCGGGTTCTCCTCTGGAGCCCACGCACACTGTTTACTATTGACCAGGATTGCTTCTTACCGAAGACCATTCAGCAACTCACTTCTCTTTTATCCAAGGACAAGTCTGAAAGCCAGAGAGCTTAAGTAGCTGTCTAAGGTCACACAGCAAGCTAGGAGCCGAGGCAAAACTCGGGTCTTAGTGTCTCTTGGGTGCTGTGGTTTCTGAAGGACGACTGAAGAGTTGAGTAATACGTTCATAACGTTGCATTTAACTCTCTCTCGCCTTGCCCTTCCAACTCCCTAGAAGTTCAAGCTGATGGACGTTTGGCCTAGCTGTGTATCAGCTAAAAGACAAGCCTCCTTCCACCTTAGGTTCTGAACATTAAAGTGATGACCCTCAGTTGTACCTATGGCTAATCTAGGTCCTTTTCCTGGAATACTTAAACTTGGGGAAAAAATCCAGGCCCATTCCAGACATCAGAGTAATGGACTGGTTTTAAGTTCTCCTGGGGGCTTAATAAAAGGTGGTGGTTTGGGTAACGTTTGTGTGATAGGCCCTTCTGTTAATACTTATCTAGCTAATGCATCTTCCAAATGGCCTAGTGCAGCTTTCAGGGCATTAAGGAGATTTCGTGATGCTGTTCTGCATATGGTATTTCTACACTGGATTTTTTTCTTCCTTTCCACTTGTGTAAATTATTTCACGACGAAGGTGGGAATGCTGAGAGAACAGGGGTGGGAGGAAAGGTTAGGATTTCACAGGACCCAGCCGGAGGCATTTTTGGAGCCCAGAGGGATGCAGGCCCCACATTCTTGAACACAGGGGAAACAGGAGGAGTGGAAGCTCAGTGGAACAGCAGGGCCTGTGGCTGACAAAGTCCAGCTGTGCCGAGTACGGATCACATCCTGGCCTGGCAGACGTCATCTTCTTCAAAATGACACAGGCCATTAGCAGACCCAAAAAGGATACGCCAGGACAGGATGCGTGGAATTCCTGCTTGTATCCAGGAATCCCAAGACTGAAGCAGTCTTCCCTGGCCTGATCAGACCAGCTGAGATAACTAAAGAGAGGGTGGAGTCTGAACACTAGGAAGCAATTTCACCTTACAAATACCAGGCCCCACATCCAGGCTCTGTGTTCGCCTAATTTACTTAATTCACATAGTTGGATTCCTGTTCTGCTGAAGGTATGGTGCCAGGAGCTGTAGACAGAGGCTAAATAAAATACAGTGAGGGCAGCAAGGGAACGCTCAGCCTAACGGAAGATGTGGATGACCCCTAAACCACTACAAATAGCCCGGGCGGAGAGCGGGTAGGCAGAACGAAGCCAGAGTGGAGTGGAAGCCCGGAGGACGGGCTCAGAGACAATCAGGGCAGTGGGGAATTCTGAGGATCAAACTTGAGCTGCATCCTACAGGGTGAGTGAAGGGAAGCCAGCCAGACAAGGGAAGGTGGGCATGCAATGTCACAGAGCATGGTTCTGGGAGGACACATACACGACTTTGAGTAAGTACCCTGGCCACAGTATAAAAATACTGTATTTCTCTATTTCCGCATGATTCACCCGAACAGCTGCAACATGAGAACCATAGTTGTACATGAGATTCTGTTTCCCCCACATCGTCACCAAAATAGAAAGTTCTCCCTTATTCTAATGTTTGCCAGTCAGGTGGGGTATATAGTTCTTCATCCAAAATTGCACTTTTGTGCTTTTTTTTTTTTTTAATTGAGAGAGATTTTTGCTATAGGGCAGGTGCATTCACCGGAGAGACAGAAAGCAAGAAATTACAGCCCCTGCCCCCCGAGGGGATGGCCATGCCACACTCCCTTCTCCTCAATTCTCTTCTCAGGATTTTGGCCAGGCACACACACACAACTGGCCTGAGTTTCAAACTGCTGTGTCTGGGACTAGAACCACGATCAACCATGTGGGAGTCCAGCGCCTTAACGACTGCACCACCAGCTGGCCCCTCATTTCTGTGTTTTCTTGACAATCTGAGCATCTCTTCAGAATTGCTTTAGCCATTTGGGTTTCTCCTATCAATTGCCTATTCATATTCTTTGCCCAATTTTCTATTTCTTTTCTTTTTCTTGCTAGTTTTCAAGAATTACTCCAGTAATCTCTTTATTGATCTTGTTGGTTTTAAGTTTTGCCAAAGTCCTCTCTCAAGTTGTCATGTATCTGTTATGGTTTTGTTTTGTTTTTTAGATTTTTGTCATGAGGCACATGTACTTGCCAGAGAGGAGACAGATAGTGAGGGGAAAAGTGAGAAATCACCCCCTGGGGCAGATGACCATACCACAATCTTTTCTCTTCTTGGGACTTTGGACATGCACATACATGTATCCAGTGTGATTTTTTTTTGGGGGGGGGGTTGGGGAGGGAGAGGGTTTTGCGCTTGCCAGAAAGACAGAGAGAGATGGAGCGAGAAATTGTCCCCGGGGTGGGGGGTGGCCATGCCGCAATCCCTTCTCCTCCATTCTCCTCTTAGGATCTTGGGCATGCATGCACACACGCCTGGTGTGAGTTTATGCTATTGGGTCTAGGTTTCGCACTGTGGTCAACTACATGGGAGTCCAGCAACATAGCCATTACACCAACTGCTTGTCCCTCCAGTGTGATTTTAAGCCACTGGATCTGGGACTTGAACCATAGTCAGCCGTGTGGGAATCAAGCTGTCTTAGCCATCATGCCACTTGCTGGATCCTCTGTTATAGCTTTTACTGGAATACTTACATGAGCATATCTGCCTTTGATTTTGATAAAAATGCTTTTTCCCTTTTATGGTTTGTGCTCTGAGGGGTCTTATTTAAGAAATAACTCATGATTCTAAAATCCAAAAGATAATTTTCTATTAGTTTTTCATCTTAATTTTTACACCTAGGTCTTTAATTCACTTGGGATTTATTTTTGGAGAAAGAAGAAAGTAAGAACTTGACCTTTTTTTTTTTTTTTCTGCAAAGGAAGTCACTCTTCCTAATATAATTTAGTAAAGGAGTCATACTTTTTCCAATGATTTATGATGCTAGTTCTACTGTTTACCTGTTGGGAGAAAATTCTCCATGTGTCTTTTGTATTTCCGCATGTCTTATGAGCAGAAACTGTGACAGGCTGTTTGCAACTATTTGCAAAGATGTTTGTGTAGCAAAGGGTCTTGGAAATAGGGCTATTGCTTCTGTCCAGGAAAATGGGTGAGATTTTTACTGCCAATTATAATAAATACAATATAACATTTCCCTGGACCAAAGGTCAGGCAGCTTACTGTCTACTATAAAAGATTTGGACTTCTTAAACTAAAGGTTCCTTTTATGTTATTAAACCCACCGTGTGTGCAGGCACTACCCGGACTCCTTCATAATGCTTTGTAGGAGGTGGGAACTTGGAACTAGCATGAATGCTGATATTCTGGCTACTGCTACCGGTGTGAGTAATCAACTATCCTTTGTCTCTGTTCAGGGGTCTTATGTCTTCTGTCAACAACATGAAAGTGTGACAAAATAACTTGTTAGCTGCGAGTAGTATAAAATCTCACGCTCTTAACAGTTTATGATAATAGAGTCCTCATATATAATTAGAACACTATACTTTTTAGAAATTAGTTACCATGACTTTGAAATAGTTTTGTGTTTTTGTTTTGTTTTGTTTTGTTTTTGTAATTTTCTGGAAGGTACATGCATTCACTAGAGAGGGGGGGAAGTAAAAGAGCACCCCACAAAGGGGACAGTCATGCTGCAATCTCTCCCCCTCCACTTCTCCTTTTGGGATTTTGGGCACTCACACACACATGCCCAGTATGTTTTTCAAGCCTTGGGACTGAGACTTGAACCATGCAGTTGGCCATGTGGGATACAGACACCTTAACACACTCCAGCACCGACTGGCCCTGTAATAGGTCTTAATGTTTGATAGGGCAATCTCCCAACTTTAATCTCTGTTGATATTGGTTTAGTAATTTCTTAGCATTCATTCTGTCATATTGATTTTTTTTTTTGAATCAGTTTAAGTTGTCCCTAAAATCTTGTTGAGGTTTTGATTGAAAGTATTTTGAATGCAGGGCCAGGAGGTAGTGCGGTGGTTAAGGCGCTATATTCTCACATAGTTGATTGTAGTTCAAATCTCGGATCTGGTGGCTTGAAAACCTTGTCAGGCAAGTGTGCATGTGTGCCCAAAATCCCAAGAGGAGAATAGGGAGAAGGGATTGTGGCATGACCATTTCCCCTGTTCTCACTCCCCCTCTCTCTGTCTCTGTGTATCTGTCTCCAGTGAGCACACACACTCTATGGCAAAAACCTAAAAAAAAATTTTTTGAATGTACAGATGAATTTGGAGAGAACTGTATATCTATAATGTTCCTCATTCACGATAGGGATTGTATTTTATTCCCTTAAAGTTACATTTTCTTCCAGTTTTTTTTTTTGGTAAATTATTTAGTAAGGTAATTGCGACTTTGTAGTTCTTGTTGCTATTGTAAATAGCACCTTATTTTCTTTTATGCCTCCTTGTTATTAATGGAAGTTTAGAAGAACCTTGTTTTCACAGACTGATCTTGTACATGGCAAAGTCATTTGTCTTTTCTTTTTAGTTTTTAGAGTTTGCTGACCATTTTAGATTTTCCGTGAAAATTGTCATGTGATTTGTAAACAATGAGAAAAAAGTCTTTTTTTTTTTTCACGCTATCACCATTTTCGTACCCTTCTGTTTTAAAAGAATCTCTACAATTACAGGGCATAGTGTTTGTAATAGCAACTCTATTGTTATATTCTCAACCTGAAAGAAAATTTCTCACATGTATGATATTTTCTCTACATATTTAATATGTAGCCTCTGCATAATTATTAATGTTATTATCTGTTCATTTTCATAAATGCATTTCTTAAAGCTTATAAATTAGTATTGGATCTTACCAGGTGCTATTTCAGCACTGAAGGACATGATGGCTTTCCCCTTGTCGTTGATGTGTTGAATCCCTTGCATAGATGTCCCTTGCATTTCTGGAAGAAATCTTAACTTAATCATGATGTGTTTTTAAAATATGCCATCGTATTTAATTGTCTAATCATATATTTAGGAGTTGTGCACCCATGTGGATCAGTGCATGGTTTTTGGTGTTAACTCTGGATGAAATGAAGAGTCACTGAAGGTTTCCCAGCTTAGGAATGACATTTTTGCATCAACTTTGTAAATCCAGACAGGAAACAATGGTTTGGAGCAGGTGGTGGCAGTGAAGAGGATGGGGAGGCTGGGTTCTGGGTTTATTGCAAAGGCTGGACCAACAAGATGTTCGGCTGGGTTGAGTGTTGCATGTGAGAAGAGAAAAGGAGTCAGGTTTTCTTTTTCTTTTTCTTTTTTTTTATGATAGAGAGAGAGACACGGAGAGACCCACAATAGGATCTTCTCACATTGCTGTCCCCTCCCCCAGCTCGTTAGCTTTTCAGGGTCCTGGGTGGCCTCCCATGCCTAGCGCATTTTCAGGCCAAGCTGGGGGTCCAAACCTGGGGTTGGTCCTATAACTTCCAGTCTTTCCGGATATGGCATTAGTGCTGCGCCACAATGTGGGCCAGGAGTCAGTTTTCTTGTTTGGACAGGTGGAAGAATCATTTCCCCCAGACAAAAATGAAGACCAGTTCAGGGTCCATCAGATTGTGGGATACAGAGGTGGAAGTTGGTGGTTGAGGTGAGGAATTACTTAGAACATGGTAAAGATACCAGATAAATAATGGGAACTAGCAGTTAGCGTAATGGCTATGTCACTGTACTCCCATGTAGTTGACCGCAGTTTGCGTCCCGGACCCGGTGGCTTAAAACCCACGCCAGGCGCGGGTGTGCGTGTGCCCAAAATCCTGAGAGGAGAATGGAGGAGAAGGGATTGTGGCATGACCATCCCTCCGGGGGTGATTTCTCGCTTTCTGTCTCTATGTCTCTTTCTGTCTGTCTGGCAAGTGCACGCGCCCTATAGCGAAAATCTCTCAAAAAAAAAAAAAAAAAAAAAGATACCAGATAAATAATGAACTTGTTGTAAGGAACATGGCACCTGTCTTGAGGTTAAGTTTCCGAAAGCCCTGCCTGGAACTTTGCTCCACCCACAGTCTGACGAGTGCCCCACTGTGCACCAAGCTGTTGTCATCACTGCACACTGTATGTAACAGGTCCCGAATCTGTCACTGCCATAGTTGCTATCAGCTCCATGTCACTTCTCCACCCAAACACAATTCAATCATCGTTGCTATTAAAACCCACTACGATCTCGTAGCCTCCAACCTCAATAGCAAATACAGACTCTCCTTTTCCCCAGTTGTTCAGCTCTACATCCAGTTCTCCATCAGGTACATATGGCAGGATCGCAAGCTTGTGCTAAGCTTCAAAGAAGGCTGGCTTAGTAAGTGTCCTGGCTTCTACCCTGGTAAGGCAGAATGCAGAAAGCAGTGCACTTAGAAAACTTCACAAGAGTGTTCAGAAGGTTCTGGGCTGAGTATGTGCTAGAGATTTGTTTGTTTATTTGTTTGTTTGTTTTTGAGACTCCCCTATATTCGCGTGTATGTTTGGGTTGTCCCACTTTATTACTGGGTATTATTCCATTATATAAACGTATTACAATTTTTTTTTCAATTTGTGGACATTTGGGTAGCTTCTATTTTCAGGCTCTTATGAAAAAGACTGCTTTGAACATCTTTTTGCAAGTATTTGTGTAAACGTATTTTATTTCTCTTGAGTGAAAACCTGGGAGTGGAATGGCAGGGTCATTGAATAAGGGTATGTTTAATTTTATAAGAAACTACCAGACCTGTTTCAAGTGGGTTGTACCATTTTATACTCCCACAAGGGATGTTTGATAGTCCCAGTGATTCCACAGCCTAAACACTTGATGTTCCCAGGACCCAACTCCAACCTTGTCCCACTCCTCCATACACTGTGCTGTTCCTTCCTGCTCATGGGCATAAGGAAACCTATCCCCTTCTGAACCTAGGAAACCTCCCTTTCTTAGGGCTCTTTCAGTGAAAAGAAATTTCCTGTCATACTTATTCTTGGACAGACCTAGGTATTGTTCCCCAGACCTCAGCTTCCTTGTTGACGACGAGAGGCTTTGGAGATGATAGCTTAGCTTCTTTCCAGTGGGGGCATTTCCCGTGAGCTTTTCCAATCTATGTTCTTTCCTGGTCTCCTTTTCCATCTGTCACTTGACACCCTGCGATTGATTACATTTCTTTAACTGCCTGGGAAAACAGCTTGTATTTTTTTTTAAGTGACTTTAAATAAAATAAAGTTCCATTTCGCTAACAAATTTGAGAAGAAAAGTGGAAGAGAATGTGACATTTATTGAAAACCTACTATGAGCCAAAACCTTACTGATTCAATCTTATTTAATCATTGCAAATACTCTGTAATACAGCTTTCCTGAGTGACATTGTTACCGAAGTTCCACTTTTCTCTCCACCTCTATATTAATCAGCATTCTGCAGAGAAACAGAAACAATAGCATATATATTTGTTATGGGAACTGACTCGTGATTATGGAAGCTGAGAAGTCTCATAATCTGCTTTCTACAAGCTGTAAGGAAAGGAGTCAGGGGTAGGTTGTGGGCTGCTATAAGCCCAAAGGTCTGAAGGACTGAGAACCTGGAACTCCAAAGTCTGAAGACAAAAGAGGGATGTCTCGGGAGCCAGCAGTTAGCGTAATGGCTATGTCGCTGGACTCCCACGTAGTCGGCCGTGGTTCGCATCCCGGACCCGGTGGCTTAAAACTCACGCCGGGTGCGTGTGCGTGCGTGCCCAAAATCCCGAGAGAATGGAGGAGACAGGATTGTGGTGTGGCCATCCACTCTGGGGGGCGATTTCTCACTTTCTGTCTCTATGTCTCTCTCTGTCTGTCTGGCAAGTGCACGTGCCCTATAGCGAAAACCTCTCCAAAAAAAGAAAAAAGAGGGGTGTCTCAGCTCAAGAGTAGAGAGTGTAGGACCAGCCAGTGGCACGGTGGTTGAGACAGCTGGATCCTACATGGCTGACTCAGCATCTAGGGTCCCAGCCTGGGCAGCCTGGAAGACAAACAAAAAGTGAAAGAGAAAAGAGTAGGAGCCTGAACAGTGAGTGTGGCAATAAAGTGCGACACTCTGGAGCCGACACGTAAGAGAAGGTTCTGGGTTCACACTCCGAGGCCTCCCTGAGTACATTGGGCCTGTGCTTTCCTATGATCTGGGGCAGGCTGAGGCTGGGAGTGGCTCACGGCATCTTAACCTGGTTGGGGGTACTGTCTCTATGCCTCTTTTTCTCTCTTTCTCTCTCTCTCTCATGGAAGGGAAAAAAGTTTTTGTATTTTGTTTGTTAGGTTTTTTTTTTTCTTTAAAAAAAAAAAAAGAGAGAGGGAATTCACTCTTCCTTTGCCTTCCTACTATCTGGGCCCTCAAAAGATTGGATGTTATCTGCCCCACAATATGAGGACAGATTGTCTTGCTCAGTCTGTTGGTTCAGATGCTAATGTCTCTGAAAGCACCCTCAAGGCACACCCAGAATTCCATTTTACTAACTATCCCTTAGGCTGGTCAAATTGACACATAAAATTCCCTAGTAGCCTGTGGCTACTTTGCCTCATTCTTGTCTTATTCACATCATCACCACTCCAGGGAGTCACAGGTCGGTTTGTTTAAAATGGCAGCTTCTCCTCTCTGTGCTATGGTACTCCATGGTCCTCCTCCTGCATTCCATGTATTACCACCAACTCAATGATTTCTTATTTCATTTTTATTTTTAAGGCCTTTGCCGGCTCAATGATTTATTTCATTTTTATTTTTAAGGCCTTTGCCGTAGCGCGTGAGCACTTGCCAGACAGAGAGGGAAAGTGAGAAATCACTCCCCTGAGGGGATGGCAACTTCACAAACCCCTCTCCTCCTTTCTCCTCCTGGGATTTTGGGCATGCACACACACATACCCAGCATGATTTTCAAGCTACCAGGTCCTGGACTCCAACCACAGTTGGCCATGTGGGATTCCAGTGCCTTAACTACCACACCACCTGCTGGCCCCCACTAATGTATTTTTCTTATGTATATTTCCCCCCTGTTTCTTATCTTGGAAGCCCCAGGTGACCAAACCTTCTGCACCAACCTCACTCTCTCAGGCCTTGCACTTTGGCTATGTGGGGGTACTATGATCTCCATATTGGTGTCCCCCCAAATGCATAAATTGACTCCTAAACACCAGTGCAGTAGAATTAAGATGTGGGGCCTTTGGGCCACTGTAACTTCAGTCATCTTGACAATGGGTTTAGTGCTCTGACAGAGAGGACTGAGGGGGCTTGTTGCCACTCCTGCCATGTGAGTACACACAGAAGATGCCATCTATAAACCAGAGTGGGCCTCTACCCGATGCGCAATCTGCTGGTGCTTTGATCTCGGAAGTCTCCAGAATAGCGGTCAGATTGCAGTTGCACTAAGACAGGTGGGATGAATGTAACACCCTGGCTTTGAGACTCAGTTGAGGAGAGCAGAAAAGGCCACATGATGCCAGCCACCTTGGCCTCAGTCCCATCCATTGCTAGGTTTGCCTCATTCATCCTGCAGGCTGGCGCTGGGAAAACTGTCCTGACCTCTCTCAGCCCAATGGGCTCAAGTAGATCTCTTCCCATCACTGGGTCACAGTTTCCCCACTTTCCCCACCTCTAAAATTAGAGATTTCATTATTAATTTATTTTCTCTTAATTTTAAAGAATTATTTTATTTAACTTTATCTTAATTCGATCATACAGGGACAGAGAGAGAGACAGAGAGAGATTGAAAATGAGAAAGCAAGCCACCAGGTCCAGAACTTGAACCATGGTTGGCCATGTGGGAATCCAGCACCCTTAACCACCACACCACCTGCTGGCCCCAGAGATTTCATTATTTCTTTGATTTCCTAAAAGGATCCATGCTGGAGTGGACCCTCTCCCATGTTTTAGAGTCTTGTATATTTGTCTTTAGTCTTGGAGTTCCAGCTCTTTCTCTCTTTCTGGCTGTATGACCATGGGCCAGTCATGGTTGTCTTCTCTGTGCCTCACACATCCATTTGTAAAATCAGGCGGTGATGGGTAGAAAATCCTGCTCCGTTTGACACATCTAGACACTGAGTGCACAAGGCGAGGAGTGTGGGGGATACAGAGATGAAGGTGCTATCCAAGGTGAGGCTGAGTACATGGGACAGCCATCTACCTGGGCAGCAACCCACAGGGAAACCTGCTAGCATCGAGTGGGAGACTTGCTGGGCTTGCTGTTTGCTGCGCACATCTGATCTGACTCTCAACAGTCTGGGGAGCAGCCCTGCATGGCCAGCTTGGCTATAGGCAAAGCCTGGCCTCTTTCTTGCCCCCCCGCCAAACCCAGACCCACCCTCCCCACCCAGGGCTCTGTAGGATCAGCAGTTGCTGTGATAGCCAAGGAGTGGATAGGATGAGGAAGGCCCAGTGCCCTGGGCTTGTGTGGTCGATAAAGCCATCCACCTCCCTGAAATGGGGACCAGCCACCCAGGAGGCACCAGCACTGTCATCCTCGTATACAGGAAGTGAGCCAGCTGGGGCCATCTGGAATGTGTTTTAAAATCCCAAACACTGCAGCTCTAGCCTGGGGTCAACAGGATTTTATTAAATCATGCTTGACCTGAGGCATGGAGTAAGGGTCTGATAGCACCAAAGCAGACACATTCCCTGCTAATGGTCCTGGTGGCCTTTCTGGTCAAAGACATGCCTCTTCAGAGAAGATAAACAGAGACATCTGCAGTGTCAGCATGTCGGTGTCTGGCTCCGCACATGCTGTCACTCTGTGTGCCTAGGCACCAGGTAGGTGCGTCAGTGGTCTGCCTGACTCTAGGCACCTGGTCTTCCATCCAGGTAACAGATTTGGACATCTCTGCTGAGCCTTGGAGCAAAGCATTTTCACCTGCTGGGCTAGAGTCAAGGTGTAGAACATCTCTCTCAGGGGGACATCATCATTCCTTTCTACTCTTTTGCAAATAAAGACACGAAACTTTAGGACTTTAATGTCTTATCCAGAATCACGTAGCTAAGCAGGGGCAGCTCTGAGATTTGAATCTGGTCTCAATGTCCAATGTCGAGTCCCCAGTTCTGCCCTGCAAAGCTTGAGCCTCCTGGTTGCTCCTGCACTAGCCCTCATGAGAGAGAAGTCCAGCTTTCAGAGAGGAGCTCTCATGGCCTGGCTCTGGGTGGCCCTCAGGATGGCTGTGGAGTCCTTTATGAAGCATAGCTGGGGGAGGCTGCAGACCGCAGGTAGCCTCTGCCCCTGGCGCCTCCCTCCATGGCTCTAGAAGGAGCAGAGCACAGAGGGACGTGGCACACACTCAAAGCCTGAAGCAGTCCTGTCTGCAGCGGGCTGTGGCTCCACCTTGCCCAGCAGTTTCCTCCTTCCAGCTGCACTGGGAAGCTCCCCGGAGCACTTATTCCAGTGCTCCCAGCCATGAGCAGCCTGGTCCTCACCGTCTCCTCTAACTATATGCCATACAGAGAGAAGTGCTTGAGGACATCCCAGGGGAGGTGAGTTGGCCTGACTATCAGATGTGGGAGCCTGGCCCAGCACTGCCACTGCAGGGCCAGTGAGCCTCTCAAGGTGAATCCACCCTCTGCCCAAGACCCTTCTTCCACCACCCCAGGCAAGCCGGGACTTAGCCAGAATGAGAGCTGTGGGCTGAGACAAGCTCGGGTGGGGTGTGCTGGCAGACCTGGCGTCACAAGTTCCCCTGCTGAATACCACCTGAGTCTCCCCTCGAACTCTAAGGCAAAGCCCTTCAAGGCCCAAGCAAACTCCTAGCCTTATTTTCTGGGGGTCTCTTCTCACCGCAAGGGCAGCCCAATGCTTGGCCCATCATAACAGTCTCCAGTAAAAAGCAGGAAAGAGCCGTAGCTGCTGTGGAAGGGCACGAGTGTGTCTGCACGCGGGGTAGACTTCAGAACTTGACAGTGGTTGCAGGTAGCCAAGGGAGCCCGGAGCTCCAGAGAAACAGGATGCAGAAAAGCCATCGTCTCGAAGGGTCATAAGTTCATTCAGAAACACCTTCCCTGAGCTCCCTCCTCATGCCAGGCAGTCCTTGGGCTAGGTGAGTGGTGAGTCAGGCAGACAGGCCCCTGCAGTCTTCCAGGAGGGGGTCACTGGCAAGTGTGTAATTTCAAGCTGAGAAAACACTAGGAAGGAAAAGACGGGCTAACATGAGACCAGTGTGAGGGGGAAGCCAGATTGATCTGGAGATAAGGATTCTGTGAGAAGTGCCCTCTGAAGGAGAACCTAACGGATGAGCAGGAGGCATGTAGGACAAAAGGAGAAGAATAGGAACTTTCCTGGCAGTGGACACAGCTTGTGCAAAGGCCCTGGGACAGAGACATGGCACCTTCGATGAGATGAAAGAAGGCCGAGGCCACTGAAGCTCACTGGGCGAGGTTAAGAGTAGGGCAAACTGAGCTGGCGGAGCCAACTCTGGAGGACTGTGGGCCAGGCTAGGGCTGTGCTGTTTCTTGAAAGAACAAGAGCACTATCAGTTAGTGAGAAAGAGGAAAGAGCTGAGACTTAGAAGGTCATTCTGATAGCTGACAAAGGTGCTGGCTGAGGACAGGCAGATGAAGAGAGACCCCACTGGGTTAGCAGGACCTTGCACTGTGGTCACTACATCCAATAGTGACGATGGAGGGAAATGGTTGCATCAGAGAGGTATTTAAAAGGCTGAATGAGGGACCAGCAGATGATGTAATGGTTACATTTTGGACTCCCACATGGCTGGCCATGTTCAAGTCCTGGACCTGGAGGCTTGAAACTCATGCTGGGCATGTGTGCGTGCATGCCCCAAATCTCAAGAGGAGAATGGAAGAGAAGGGATTGCAGCATGGTCATCTCCCCTGGGGGGCGATTTCTTGCTTTCTTTCACTCTGGTGAGTGCATGTGCCCCATAGTAAAAATATCTCTCAAAAAATAAAAAAGGCTAAATGAACGTGACTTGGTGACAGTTTGTATTGGGAGAGGGTAAGGAAATAGGAAATGCCTTTGCTCAAGGAATAGCGGTACTACTAATGGCCGTAAGAAACAGTGGTGTGGCCTTTTGAGCCCCTCCTCTATCTGCTCAGGCCCGCTCCTACCTCTCAGGAGTGTACTTTTACTTAATAACCTTCCTTACACTAAAAAAAAAAAAAAAAAAAAAAAAAAAAAAAAAACAAAAAAAAAAAAAAAAAAAATAGAAAGAAAGAAAGAAAGAAAAGAAAAGAAAAAGAAAAGGAAGGGGAAAAGAAGAAAAGGAACAGTGGCGTGGTTACACTTTGCCAGTCCTTCATCCTCCTGGGAGACTGCAGGATGAAAGTGCTCATCTGGTCAAGATAGATGAAGAATAGCGGGAACCAGCAGTTAGCGTAATGGCTATGTCGCTGGACTCCCACGTAGTCGACCACGGTTCGCGTCCCGGACCCGGTGGCTTAGAACTCACGCTGGGTGCGTGTGTGCGCGTGCCCAAGATCCTGAGAGGAGAATGGAGGAGAAGGGATTGCGGCGTGACCAGGACCGCGGGAGTGACGGTGAGAGAAGCAAAGCTGTAGCCATCCTGTTCTACATCCTCCTCTCTTTCTGCCCAGTGCAGGCTCTGTCTGGTGATGACCAGAGGCAGGGGGAGGGGCTGACCACAACCCTTTGGACCACAACCCTTTGACCTCAGCTTGGGGAATGCCCTTTTCTCCTCCCCGCAGCAGTCACTTCCTCCTCTGCCCACTCAGACTGTTATGGGGTCTCTCTCAGCTCCCAACTCCACCCCTACCCCCACTTCGACACAACCCGTATAGTAATGACGATGGCAGCTAACAGTTGACCATCTTGCTTCATCCTCCCAGCGTCTTGCTGAGGAGACATGCTCATGTATCCATTTTTCAGATGAAGAAAATTGACATTCAGAGAGGTGACTTAATATATCCAATTTCATTCCACTAGCAGAGGGTAGAGGAGATTTAGAGCTCAGGTCTGAGTCCCAAGGCCAGGTTTAACCTCTAATCCCTGCCCACTTTTTCCTGTGGTTTCTCAGGCCCGCAGCCTAGTTGGACCCCAGCTAGTGGGACAGCACTGTTATCCCTACACCCCCATCCCCTCATTTCCCACCCCTTTCCCTGTGTCTGGGAGTCCCTGGTGTCTCACTGCCCATGTTAGGGCAATGGTGTCCAGTATGAGAAATGTCTGTTGTGCCCCAGGGCCCAGATGTAACCCAGTCTCTCTACACCACCTGAGGACTCAGACCAAAATGTCATCCTAACTTATTTCCTTCCTGCCTCACGTCCCCATAACAGTCCTAGAAAGAAGGAGTTGCACATGGAGCAGGAGGCATCTGTGTCCCCCACAAACGCCTCCTGTTGTTCATGATCCCTTTAGTCATGGTATCACTGTAATAATCCCCGAAGGTGGATCCCAGAGCCCCCTAATCCATGAGCCCCCCAATGGAGCTCACCTCCTAGCCCAGACCACCCCAGCCTTGGGCACAGCTGAACCCAGGACTTCTTTCTAGGAATAAGTGCCCTACTGAGGAAATCATGAATTTGGACTTGAAAAATTCCCAAGTCCCTTCCAGCTCTAAAATACTATGTTTCTGTCAGGAAAATGGTCAAAAAATACTAAATCCCATTCCAAATAAATCAGAAAGTCTACAGATGCTATCTAGTCTTCTTATCAGATCTTTGGACAGATTCCTTGTTTCCTCGGAACACTGCTCCATTAACATTTCACAAGCACAGGACGTTCATGTGTTTGGTTCATTATCTGCCCCCAGAGTTTAAGCCATTGCCTAACACATCTAAGGTACTCGATAAACAGTTACTCTCTAGCTGCATGTGTTTGTTTTTCAGGGCTGTGGTAACAAAGCAACAATACCACACACTGGGTGGCTTCTAACAAGAGACATTTATTGTCTGGCAGTTCTGGAGGCTACAAGTCCCAAATCCGTGGAATGCCCCAGATTGCCAGCCACCAGTAGAAGCTGAAAGAGGCAAGATAGGATTTTCCTGTACAGGGTTCAGAGGGAGCACATCTCTGCCAAAACCCATACAGAGAAATCCTATCTTTCCTCTTTCACATCCTGGGCATTTCATGACTTATGGATGTATTACTCCAAGCCCTCCCCCTCCCCCAGCCCTCCGTTACACTACCATCCTCTCCTCATGTCTCTGTCATCTGCTTTCTCAGAAGAACACCAGCCATACTGGATTAGGGCTCAGCCCACGATCCCGTTTTTCCTGATTATACTTCCAAAAATCCTACTTTCAAACAAGGCCGCATTCCCAGGCACTGGAAGTCACTACTCCAACATATCTTCTCATGAGACATGATTCAACCCATAACACTGAATAATCGCAAAAACGTCCTGGGATATTCCATTCTCGACTTCGATTTCCAAGGATCCCTTATGGAGTTGGATCACCATCACTTTTCTGGCAGAGCCAGAGTTTTCTTTTCAGGAGCCAATACAGCCTGGTTGTGGTGAACGAGTGAGTATCTTCTATTTCTAGATGCCAGGCTGGTGGGGTGGTGGGGGAGACAGTATCTTCTATTTCTAGATCCCAAGGCTAGAAGGAACTTGGGGACCATCTGGCCCACCCCCTCATGCTATAGCAGAGGAAACTGAGCCAGGGAAGGGAACGGGTTGCTTGTGGTCCTAGAGGAAGTGGATGAGGTCCTCCTCACTTCTGTTCAGTCACCATTTATATTCTTCCTAGATTCCAAAAGGACCTTAAAGGAAGCCAACTGGGAGCTTGCATCTTTGCCTAAGTTTGAAGCAGTGATTCATCCCGTGGCCATGGAAGATTATGGCGAAGGCACGGGAATGTATTTGTTCAAACTAAATAGCTCTTGGGCTCCAGGAGGGTCCCTTCATGGTTAATTCAATACTGTATCCTTTAGCCAGCCTTCCTGTGCTGGAGATAGGGGCTGCTGGGATAAGGGAGAGGGCCTGGGTGGTGGCCCAGTGGTAATGCTACTAGGCCAGTGTTAGACAGGTCCTGTGTTTGTACTCTGGGACCTCCTTGAGGATACCAGGTGTGTGAGCACATGTCCGTTATCTGGGCCAGCTGAGACTGGGGATGGATTGTGGTATGAAGACCCTATTGAAAGTGCCTGACTGTCTCTCTCTCTTTCTCTCATGGAGGAAATAAATAAAGAAAGAAGTCTTAAACAGAGAGAGCGAAGAGGATAGGAGGACAGACAGCAGCCATTAGAGGGGGCCCCAGGCTGACCTGGGTGTTGACCTGGATGGCCTGCCGGCAGCTCATTAGTAGTTGCCATGGAAGTTACCATGAACTGGGGGGCTCAGAACAACCATGCTTTCATCAACTCCCAGTCTGTAGTCAGAAGCTGGGAATGCTCCGTGGCTTCCTGCTCAGGGTCTTAGAGGACCAAGTCAAGGTGTCAATTGCCTGGGCTCTAATTGGGAGCCTCTGGGGAGAATCTAGTCCCAGGTTCCTTCAGGCTGCTACAGCATTCAGTCTTTGTGGCTCTAGGCTGAGCTCCTTACTTCCTCGCAGGCTACTGGTCCTTGAAGGCCACCTGCATTCCTTGTCACACTGCCCCCATCCGCAAAGCCAGCAATGGTGCAGTGTGTCCTTCTAACTTTTTGAGTCTCTATCCTCCTTCTTCTATTGCAACTCTTCTGTTTCCACTGGTAGAATTTCCCAGCTTCCAAGGATTTGTGTGATTAGATTGGGATCACCAGTGTATTTTGGGACTACCTCACTATTTTAAGGCCCATAATCTTAACTATATCTGTTAAGTCCCTTTGCCTGTAGCAACATACTTACAGGTGCTGGCGGTTAGGGTATGGACATCTTTGAGGGGCCCGTTTTACCCACGACAGTGTCTTGTACCTCCTGAGGGCGGGAAAGAGGGGCCTCCGTGGTTGAGGGGAAGCTCTGTC